>NW_010972625.1:129186-152273 GCF_000737465.1 Haliaeetus leucocephalus
GCGCGCCCCGGCCCCGCCGCCCCGGCCGGATTGGGCCGCTCGCCTGCACATCACGGCGTCCCGGCGCGGCGATTAGGCGGGCGCGGAGTCACTCAGGGCGGGGAGGAGCCGCGGCCCCAGCCAGGGCGCGCCCCCGTCTCCGCCGTCGCCGGGCGGCTCTGCCGTGCCTAACCCTGCCCGCACCCCCCGCGTGTCCCACCTCCCGCGCAGGCATTCCTCCTGTCCTGCGAGCATCCCTCGTTCTCCCCCGGCACGCAGCTCCCCTCCAGCAGGCATCCCTTCTTCCCTACACGCATCCCCGCCGCCTCCTCTGCTTGCGTCCCTCCTGCCGTGCAAGACTGCATCCTTTCTCCCGTGCATGGGCAGCTCTGGCTCCCTCAGCCCTGCCGCACAGGCAGAGGAGCTCTGGGCTCCCCTCGCAATCTCCCCTTGTCTCCCCAGGAGCAACCCCGCTGGCTGGCGCTGAGGACGCCCCCGGGCAGCTGGTGCTGGTGGGCACCCCGGGCAAGGAGCTCCCCACACAGGGGAGCCAGGGGCTGGCCCAGAGCTACGAGGAGCAGGGGGGGTGGGGGTCCCTAGGCCCTTGCACCCTGTAGTCTGTGCTCCTGGGCAGGGAGCGTTGCCACGGCCTTTCCCCACCCGGCCTCCGGCTGTCCGATTCGGGATAGGTGGCCTCATAACTGTCCTAATTTCTACATTTGCCACACAGACATTTATACCGAAAATTGCTAGAAGGGCTCGGGAAACCAAGGGCCTTAGGGACGCTTTTGCGTAGAAGTGGTGGAGAACTGAAGTTACTTCAAAAGAGGCCTTGAGCTGAGAAAGAAAAAGCAAAATCCTGCTGTGGGAAGAAGGAGGTTGAATGGAGAGAAGGAGCCGGGGGCCAGAGCTGTACTGCGGAGCTGGGCCAGAGAAGGGGGAAGCCGTTCCCCCAAATGAGGAACCTCACACTCCCCAGCGGCCTCACGCTGCCACCTCCACCAGGACCAGGCGAACACATGGGTTCAGGTATTAATACCTTCTTCTGGGTTTAGGACAAAAGCAAATACGTATTCAGGCCCACAAGACCCTTTTCAGGTCAGAAAGATGAGCCATTCCTGTGCCTGGAGGTGAGAACACCACAAAGTAATAAATTCAGACATAAACCAGGAACATTAAGGCAAGGTGCTAGCTCTTGTATAAAGTAATAGCACATGTCCCATTTTTTTGGTGTTTAACTACTTTCCACCACTGTCAGAAAAATTAAACTTGCAGAAAGGCGACAATTACCTAACAAACTATTAATAGATAAGGTGCACACCAATATTAGATCATTCTTTCTCTCCTCTTTAAAAATTAAATAAATGTAGGACATATTTAAGTAGAACTGCCCAGTGAAATCCACTATGAGTAATGAGTATTTATTTCTCTATGTTGCCAGTGTTACAGGCACACATATCTGGAGCTGAATTGCATAGTCACACGTTATGAGGCTTTGTATGAATTATTTACAGAAAGACTGTCAGTCCGATCATTACAGAATAAAGCAAAACACATTTCATTGTCAAAAAGGTCAGCAAAAATTCATTTTGCAGTTAATTTTCCAAAGCTACAAAATGACAAGGTCTCACAGAGTGGTCCCACATGATGGAAGTGACACGGTTCACAGTGGGAGTTTCCTCATCACATTAGCAGGAGCCGCTTCCTGAGAAGAATTAGACTCTCTTCCCTTCGTCCTTTTATTCTTTTTATACAGTTGGATTTCTCATTGGATGTCAGAAACTCTTACATATTCATCAGTTTATTAGACTAGCTCTCAGGAGATAGGAGTAGTAATTTTATACTGATTTAAAAGATTAGTTCAATTTCATGCTCTATGGTGGTAGTCCTCTATTCAGATTAGGCCAATGCTTCACATTGCATTACAAACACAACAGAACTGTGAATATTTCTGATTCTGGTTGCAAATTTTAGCAAAAAAAATATACTTTAGATTATTCTTTGTCAGATTTTGCCAGCATGCAAACATAAAAGAGCTAGAGACATGAAATCATCTTTGTAGATCTTGACTATTCAGAAAATGCAGATTACACGTTTCTGTGCCCTGCTTTTGTCCAAACCAGTAGTATGAAACAGGCAACTCTTTGTTCTCTAAATGAGGGAGCAGAGTATTAAACATATTGAACATTTACCAGTTGCCTCTTTATTAGGATTTCCCCATGTCTTCATGCACAAAGAAAGTTAAGCTATAGTAGTGTAGTGGGTTGACCCTGGCTGAACACCAGGTGCCCACCAAAGCTGTTCTATCACTCCCCCTCCTCAGCTGCACAGGGGAAAGAAAATATAACAAAGGGCTTGTGGGTCGAGATAAGGACAGGAGAGATCACTCACCAATTACTGTCATGGGCAAAACAGACTCAGCTTGGGGAAAATTAACTCAATTTATTACCAATCAACCAGCATAGGGTAATGAGAAATAAAACCAAATCTCAGAATACCTTCCCTCCACCCCTCCCTTCTTCCCGGGCACAACTTCACTTCCGGATTCTCTACCAATCCCCCAGCAGCACAGGCGGATGGGGATGGGGTTTACGGTCATTTCATCACACGTTATTTTCTGCCGCTTCATCCTCCTCAGGGGGAGGACTCATCACACTCTTCCCCTGCTCCAGCGTGGGGTCCCTCCCACGGGAGACAGTCCTCCATGAACTTCTCCAACGTGGGTCCTTCCCATGGGCTGCAGTTCTTCACGAACTGCTCCAGCATGGGTCCTTTCCACGGTGTGCAGTCCTTCAGGAGCACACTGCTCCAGCGTGGGCTTCCCACGGGGTCACAGCCTCCTTCGGGAACCCACCTGCTCCGGCGTGGGGTCCTCCCCGGGCTGCAGGTGGAGATCTGCTCCCCCGTGGACCTCCCTGGGCTGCAGGGGGACAGCCTGCCTCACCATGGTCTTCCCCACGGGCTGCAGAGGAATCTCTGCTCCAGCGCCTGGAGCATCTCCTCCCCCTCCTTCTTCACTGACCTTGGTGTCTGCAGGGTTGTTTCTCTCACATGTTCTCACTCCTCTCTCCGGCTGCCATTTCTGTCTGTCCCAGCAACTTTTTTTTCCTTTTTAAATATGTTCTCCCAGAGGCGCTACCACTATCACTGATGGGCTTGGCCTTGGCCGGTGGTGGGTCCGTCTTAGAGCTGGTTGCTGTTGGCTCTGTCAGTCACAGGGGAAGCTTCCAGCAGCTTCTCACAGAAGCTACTCCTGTAGCACACACACACCCCGCTACCAAAACCTTGCCACACAAAGCCAATACAAGTAGACAAATCCATTAATTCAGCTACAACCACCGCTTAGTACCCTGATATAGTCATCAAGCTCAGTTTAAGATTTTTATTGTGTACTCAATGTAATTGCTATATTCTGAGATGTCAAAATGTAGAGATTCATTTACACATAACTAGCGAACGCCTTCTTTGCAAAAACACACAACTGTACGTTCTTAGGTGATTCTTTATGGGTAAAAACACTCATTAACACAGGTACTAGTTTCCCTTTCTCACAAAAAATAAACACAAGGCTCAGCAATTACTGCTTTGTGAAACAGTGAACAAACTTTTTCAAGAGCACCTGACAGCAAGAAGATCGGTTCTTATGTCATGGCATCCACAGGTGATGTGGCTGGAGGAGGAAAGGTGAAATTTTGGCAAAGGTCTCTGGGGAAAACCGGTGCCCTTATAAAAAGTTCCATGGAGATGCTAAACAGAGACTGAAGCGCAGCATGGGTCTGGAATATCAATGTTGGCCAATGTCTGAAACATTCGGGACATTTTTAAAGCCCTTTCAAAAAGATTGCTATTTAGAAAATGGCAAAGAGCACTGTTTACACAGAGGGACTTTCCGCATAATGTCATGCACGAACAAAGAGGTTAGGGCCAGACAGGCAACAGGTATTTCCAACCTGACTTACAAGATGAATAGTTTTATTTAATATGAATTTTAAATACAGTTGTAGTGAAATTTTTTGTAGAAAATACATACTTACAAGATGCTGACTTCACGAACTACTAGCATATAGCAACTTAGGAGAATGGAAACAGGCCATACTTTTTGAAGATGAGTTTAAACAGTGCTTCGTTAATTCTCTTCTTCAGCGGAATATGGTGAATTTAACAGGTATCAGAAAATGCCCTGGCTATAAAGCCACAAAGGAAGGACTGCCTACTGGATTTTTGTGTTGAACATTTTTAACTGTAAGGATATGAATTTCCATAAATGTAGTTTATTGTAATAGTTATCACCAGACAGATGAAGGGCTGAGCCTGTCTCCAGTACAACTTTGCCCCTGACTCCAGCGGAAGCTGGACCAGTCCTTAACAGACTTTGCCAGTGCCAGATTAATGTTAGCATGAATCCGTGCCTACAGAAGTAAAATGAATTTTAATTATGTCTGTTTAAATCTAAGCTTCTTATCTGGCAGCTTAGTGATACATCTCCTGTACTGTTTTTCCACTGTATAAAAGTTACATCTTTGCTCTTGGCTGGGTATTGAATACTATGTGGGTTTAGCATATAATTATGGTCACTTATCTGTGAGAGTGTCTTACTGAGGCAATGCTTGGATGAAATAGAATTAGAGAGAGACTATGAGGATAAATAATGCTTGTCTTCTCAGTGGCAAATCTAACTGATTTCTGATTGAGAGCTCCTGCCAACATCACTAACAAGAAAAAAGCCCATTGTCAGTTAAAGAGGAGGCAGTGCCTTTTGGAAAGGGTATGCAAGAAACAATATGGGCCTAAGAGATGCTGTGAAACATCGTATGGCATGCATCTTTGCAAGGTATGCCTGATATCCCATGTATAAGCTAGCCGCTTTAAGATCAAGATCATCATAGACCATAAGTGAGGGGTGGTGACAATCATGAAGAAGGGGAGGAAGCCTGACAGGGTAATTAAAAACTTGTGTCTCTGATGCACAGTATGCCAAAGAGACAGAAAAACTGCAAAACATACTGAGGGAGTGGTAAACATACAGGTTCAGAAGTGGCCTTTAAAGAAATGGGCTTTAAAGGAGTTGGTGTGAAGTTCTTCCATTAGAATTAGGGCATCTGTTCTCAACTAGACTTTTGTTTTGTTTTCTGCAAATACTTATCCACAACATTAACAGAATCTAAGAACCAGGACATTAACATCAAAAACACTTGTCATCAATCAAGGAGAACAACTGAGTGGCGCTATGAATAGATTAATAAGCTGGAACTCTTTTTTTTTCCATTGCAAGAAAGCAGATGGAAATCTGCATGATATTTTGAACTACAGCAAATTGAATTTACCTCCTGCTAGAAACATTTATTCAAGTAATTCGTGGCACTTCTTTACTTAAAAACAACTTTTGGGAAATAAATATCAGTAAGTTTATCCAGCAAGGTTGGCCCATGCAAGGCATCCAAGTCTGTGAGACTCCTCACGTGAACGTAGACTACCCAGCAAAGTTATTGGCCTGCCAGGCTGTAGGCAAGCTGCGTGGCAGCTGCCTTCTGTCTCACTGTCCTGACTGCCAGATAACAGATCACCTCGTGGGACTCTGGACTGTGTTGTGAAACCACCAGTGCCTCCTGTTTATTCTGCTGTAAGGCAAGCTCATGCTTTGGTGAACTGGTTGCCCAGGGTTTCGTGCTGCCTCTGTTCAGCAGCATAGGTTTTATTTGTTTAAAATTGTACTTTCCTGTCAAGGGGAGTTTTTCAGTGATTGCTCATGCAGCATAAGGAGAGCTTTGCACTTCCAACCCAGCAGTGGCAAGCCCGAGTTATTCACGTTGTCTTTGTACAACCCTTAACTACAGTTTTTGTATGGGCCGAGCTTCCAGAGAACTCATTGACCTTTGAAGCATGCAGGAGAGTGGGTGACTTGAGACTTTACTTCCAGTTCATATCAACAGGATGAACTTCCCTCCTTCATTGTTGTGGACCAAAAACAAAAAAGCAACTGTATTGACTTTCTGTGGCAAGGTTTTGGGGAGGGGGGGGTTACAGGGTTGGCTTCTGTGAGAAGCTGCTGGAAGCTTCCCCTGTGTCCGACAGAGCCAGTACCAGCCGGCTCTAAGACGGACCCACCACCGGCTAAGGCTGAGCCGATCAGCGATGGTGGTAGCGCCTCTGGGAGAACATTTTTAAGAAGGAAAAAAGTTGCGGGTCACAGAGAAATGGCAGCCAGAGAGAGGAGTGAGAACATGTGAGAGAAACAACCCTGCAGACACCAAGGTCAGTGAAGAAGGAGGGGGAGGAGATGCTCCAGGCGCTGGAGCAGAGATTCCCCTGCAGCCCGTGGGGAAGACCATGGTGAGGCAGGCTGTCCCCCTGCAGCCCAGGGAGGTCCACGGGGGAGCAGATCTCCACCTGCAGCCCGGGGAGGACCCCACGCCGGAGCAGGTGGGTTCCCGAAGGAGGCTGTGACCCCATGGGAAGCCCACGCTGGAGCAGGCTCCTGGCAGGACCTGCAGCCCCGTGGAGAGAGGAGCCCACGCTGGAGCAGGTTTTCTGGCAGGACTTGTGACCCCGTGGGGGACCCACGCTGGAGCAGTGTGCTCCTGAAGGACTGCACACCGTGGAAAGGACCCATGCTGGAGCAGTTCGTGAAGAACTGCAGCCCATGGGAAGGACCCACGTTGGAGAAGTTCATGGAGGACTGTCTCCCGTGGGAGGGACCCCACGCTGGAGCAGGGGAAGAGTGTGATGAGTCCTCCCCCTGAGGAGGATGAAGCGGCAGAAATAATGTTTGATGAACTGCCCGTAAACCCCATTCCCCGTCCCCCTGTGCCGCTGGGGGCGGGGGGGGCGTAGTTGGACAATCCGGGAGTGAAGTTGTGCCTGGGAAGAAGGGAGGGATGGAGGGAAGGTATTCTGAGATTTGGTTTTATTTCTCATTACCCTATGCTGGTTGATTGGTAATAAATTGAGTTAATTTTCCCCAAGCTGAGTCTGTTTTGCCCATGACAGTAATTGGTGAGTGATCTCTCCTGTCCTTATCTCGACCCACAAGCCCTTTGTTATATTTTCTCTCCCCTGTGCAGCTGAGGAGGGGGAGTGATAGAACAGCTTTGGTGGGCACCTGGTGTCCAGCCACGGTCAACCCACCACAGCAACATGGCAATGAGAATGGGTTTTTGTCTCTTCTCTTTACTTAATTTACCAACCCATCAAGACCAGACTCCAAAAGCTACTAAATCCACACTCCCTTTTTCCTAGCTACGGTACAAACAACTGTCCCCAAAGAAAATTATGCTTCCAGAGAGCATGAGATGCAGAAGGTCAGACATAGGTAGTTTCAGGCAGAAGAACCAAGCAGAGTTAGCTGCAAACTGTGGAAAATACAGTCACTGCGCATGCAGCTGACAGTTGGTCATTTTGGTCATTTATCTAGGTTGACAATTTGGCGTGCACTAACCTGGTTATTACTGCAGCCTGACATTCTGCGTGCAGCTTCTTATTATTAAATCCTGGCAATCTGCTCAGAGCTGGACAACGTTACCCTGGAATGAGTTTTTAGGAAGGGTTTGAAGGGGGAAAAGCCTGGTGGTTTGGCAAGCTAGGATGGGGTCGATATTTCATGTAGTAGGTTCTGCGTTGGGACAAGACTGGCGGCAGGAAACTAAAAAGCTGCTGATGCCGGCAATTCTGCATGGTATAGAGAGCTTGGGATGGGATGAACTGGAAAGTGTACAGGGCCTTCAGGGAGGACTTTTGTCTGCACAGCGCAGGCCTTCATGCTGGTCAGGCTTGCCAGCAATGGCCTTGCTTTCCTCTTTCTCTCCACTCTGCCTGCCTTTAGCTCAACTCAGGTTAAAATGAGGTACACAGAGACTGCATGGCAGCTGATGAATAATATTCATCTGCTACAGGATGAGAGCGAGAGGCTGTGCTTGATAACTGAGGAAGTGTTCTTGCTGCTAAAGGACACTATTTCTACAGTTCCTAATATATCCCCATTTGCTAGCAACTAATTTGGACTTATTTGTCTTTCTAGTCCATAATATATTTGTGAATATTTTGTTCTCATTTTCTCTGAACTTTCTTCTTGCTTTTCTTATTTTTTTCCCCCTCTACCTTTTGCCTCCTCCTCAATTTTACCCATGCTGCCACAAAGTTCCCCCAGATCATACAAAACTCAGCCATCCCACAGACTCCAAAATCCACGGTGAGCGGAAGCAGAGCAGGGCTGTCTACATTCCTGCAAGCCCAGAGCTTGGGAGATGGTGTGGATATGTGCCAGTGCTAATAAATAGGGAACTATTAGTGACTGTGTAAAGCAGGAAAATTGCAGAACAAGATAAGACTCACAGAATTCCCATAAGCTGATTTTGGATAAGGATATTTACCAAGGGGAAAAAATATGTTATCCTTAAATGCATATCTCTCTATGCAGCCATATGCATGTTGTGCAGGCACTATACCATGTATAAAAGGCAGCAGGATCACGTGTTGAAGTATATCTGTGACACATGCTCAGCTCCTTTGCACCCTGCCCAGTACAGAAGTTGCTTTGCAGTTTTGCAGCCAGGCCATGGTTGGGAGTGACCATTCCCAGCTCTGAGGCCAGGCTGCACCACACCTGCCAAACTAAACACCCTGTGTAGCTCCAGTTGGGCCCAGCATGCACAAAATCCAACGCAGTGACCGGGACAAACTGAGTGGAGCAGTTTCTCTTACAGGTCTAGTAACCGCAAGGCTTTATTGCCTCCTCCTGTGTCCTGCAGAGCAGAGATCAGGCCAGGCATCCTGATCTTGCAGGCTTGCATTGCAGCAAGGCAGTTCTGCAGATCCAAGGAAGCTGCTTCACCCTCCTGGGCTGAATTGCATCTCCAGGTAGCTCAGTGCTGCTAGGGCAGGGCTGATCCTGCTGCATTAGAACCGGGAGGCTCTGGTGGGTGCCAGCCCCCCCAGCACAGGTGGGATGCATCGATGGGTGCTGGCACATCAGCTAACATTTACATACCACTGCTTTGCATTCTCTAAGCTTTATTGCTACCATCAGGGCAGGAAAGAGAGAACTGGCTGAAAATAATGTGACTTTTGTGGTAACTGATGTGTGGGACAGGGAAGAGAGCAGAGGAACTGCTTGTGATGGATGAGAAGAACATGAGGAACTGTAGAGACAGGGCAAACAAAAATCAATCTAGGGTGGTTCAGGTTCAGGTCATTCTGCTGTGGAGCATGGAACAGACTAGCTACCCTCTCCAAGGCCCTTCCAGCCTTATCTCCTGCTATTGCAGTTCCTGTTCGTTGCAGGAAAGCACCTTAATGCCAGTCATGCTGGGATTTCTCTCCTTTCCCATCTGGGCAGGACACCAAGCAGCACGCAGCGTGCAGGTACAGTGCATGGAGCAGCTGCAGGATGTGGGTGCAAAGGGGTTAGACTCATCGTCAGCCCCATAAGTGGTGCTCAGCTCCATCCCTCCTGGCACAGAAGCATGGATCAGTCCTCAGGGCAGCAGTGTGCAGAGTGCTGGATCCAGCTGACAGCAATGCTTTCTCCTTCCTGACCCCACCGCTGTGCTCCCTGTGCTTAGCTCTTGCTGTTCTAGTTTTTGCTGATCTAGATGTGTTAAAATTAATTTTTCTCTTGGTGCCTGACTCTAGGCAGGGTTATTGGGTAGCTGGGGTCATTGCAGTATGTGACTGTCAGCTGCTGAAATCATTTGCGTTGGGCTGCGGGTTGGTAACCCACTAAAGACCTCATTTGGAATGATGACTCATCATCATCAAAACTCCTGCAAGCTTCATTTTACAAGCAAGGAATATTTTCTTCAAAAAGAACAAGAAAACAGCATTTCCATGTTATAAACTGATTGGCCTTCACATGGCAAGAACCCAGCTCATTTCCCCTCTGGTCTGCATCCTGAAATCATTACTACACTTATTTCCAGTAGTACAGAAAGTCTTTTCCATATGCCTCCTCTTCAGCTAGTAGTCTGTAGCTAATGTTTAATGTTTCCTAGGCAGGAGGAGATGAGGACAAACCAACAGCGCTACTGTGATGACAAACACCTTAGAAAACATAAAGCCTTTCTCTAAAAGCAATCACCAGCTCTGAGAGCAAGCCCAGTCCTGCAGACAGCACTTCAACAACTCCTCCAAGGAGCATGCAGCCTTGGGACAGTCTGTGCGAGGAGTTTGCAGAAAGCTCCCATGTCCCAAAAAAACGTCTTTGGCCAGAGCAGGATTGTACCTTGTCCTGGCTGAGGGGAGAGTGCTCAGCAATGAAGAAGCTGCATAAAGTTAAAAATTCATTTGGACAGGCAATTCTTTATGAATTCATAACAAAATGTGTTTTGCATGGATATTTGCTTTCACTGACATTGAAGAGCATTTACGCCAATTAAGATGGGTGAGCAGAAACCTTGTCTTCTGGACTCACATAACTTCCATCACAGCAACTTTTAACTGGACACTGTCCTGGCATTTCACATTCCAGCCTGACAACAGCTTGCAGGTTTTGACCAATGTGCTCTGTAAAAAAAGTCATTTACTGGAAAAGGACAGTAAACAGCTCATAAAAAGTGTTTCTCAGCATCAGCTCCAGAAAGGAATTCCTCCCAGAAGCTCATCTCACTCTCTTTGTTAGAGCTGATAGGGACATGCGGGATGGAAGGGTATTCATAGCTGCAAAGTGGCTTAAAAACAGAAGAAAATAATACTCTTGTGGAAAAAAAATGGTTCTCTAGTGGGCTGGGCACAGGCAGAATTAGAAAACAGGCTGTGTTGTCCTCAAGCAAGGGCACTCCACATCCTCCTGCTTCTGCAGCAGGCACTGAAGGTCTTTTAAGGATGGCAGATGATATCAGTGAGAGCTCCTTGGCTCCCACACGTGGAGGGTACCTGAGATAACCAGGCCCTGGCCATACTGACCTATACAGGAAGGGCAAACCCATTCTCCGAAGGGCACTGTGGGCCCCTGCTCCCAGTCTCGCCAAGCCAAGGATATTCTCCAAAGCGTCTGCCCCAGGCGTTTCATCACTCTGAGGTTTAAGGGCTGAGTGTCTGCACCTCTTTTGTGTCCCTGCCCCAGCTGGCACTCCAATGGAAGAGCCCAAAGCTGCATTTCTTTAGAGATACAGCTTTTTTGACAAGGGGTGGATGGTCCAAGACATTTCTGAGGGCCACACTTGCAGGAGAGGTGCTCATGTGCTCACCAGCTTGCAGCCCAGCTGCCTGCCTCCAGGCACTGGAGCTGGCTTGGGAGGGTGGTGTCTGTGGTTACAGCTCTCCTGACTTCAGCTTCTCCTGTGCTCCAGATGGAGACAAAACACAGTGTTAAGAGCTACCAGCACCAAATGCCCCAGATGGAGTAAGAAGCTCCTCCGAAGGACAGAGTAACACATATCAGGCCAACAGAGATCTCATCTCATGTTTGAACTCAGCAGTGTGAAGAGTTTTCATCTCTTCCTACACTTTTTGTTGCTGTTTTAGCATTATCTGTCCTCACTTTTCACATTTTTGGTGTTCCTATCCAGACCAACTTAAACTGGTGTGAAAGCCATGAACAAAAGACACTTCTCCTAGAAGGAGGGCAAGGAACATTTGGCCTTAGGTTTGATTTTTCCCTGAATATTTTTACATTTGACTTAGTTTTGTGTTCACACATGTATCTCACAAGAAATTTGAGACTGAAGCACTGCCAAAGGCATTAACACATAAAAACATTTTTCAGCAACTAAATATCCCCTCCTGATCTGCAAAAAGAGGCTTTTCCAATCATTATATCCTTATGGTCCATCAAATTGGTACTGGAAGAAAATCTGAGGTAGCTTTCTCTGTCACATAGCTGCTAAGTAGCTTGCTTTATCTTTTGAAACACACTTTCTGCAGTGGTGATGACTACAATATTGTCTGATAGATTTGTCAGGCCAGATAACCATGAAGGCAGCTTGGAAAATCTGGCCTCGTTTACATATGATTTTAAAGGCCTGTATTCACTGCAGGTTTCATTTCTTTATTAATGCAATTATTTAAAGATTATATTGAAAGAGCTGTTTTACAAAGAGTTAGAAACCACTCAGTGTGAAAGGTCCTGATGAGCTCCCTGGTGAGGTTGGCTGGCAGATGTGTGCCCACAAGGACCCAATGCTGGCAGATGTATCCCCGCTCGCCTTCCCCAGGCTCACAGCTATACCTTCCTGATTTCTTTTTTCACCGCTGAGGCCCCATGATGAGGGTGGCTGCTGTAAGCCCAGAGGTCCTGCTCATACTTACCCACTTGCTGCAAAAAGGGAGGCTGACACCTCTGAGCTGAGATGCTGTGGTGGGTTGATGCTGGCTGGATGCCCGGTGCCCACCAAAGCTGCTCTTATCACCCCTTTTCTCAGTTGTTCGGGGGAGAGAAAATATAACAAAGGGCTTGTGGGTCGAAATAAGGACAGGCAGAGATCACTCACCAATTACTGTCACGGGCAAAACAGACTTGACTTGGGGAAATTAGTTTAATATATTACCAATCAAATCAGAGTAGGATAATGAGAACTAAAAACGAAATCTTAAAACACCTTCCCCCCACCCCTCCCTCCTTCCCAGCTCAACTCCACTCCCAGATTCTCTCCCTCCTCCCCTCCAGCAGTGCAGGGGGACGGGGAATGGGGGTTGTGGTCAGTTCATCACACGTAGTCTCTGCTGCTCCTTCCTCCTCAGGGGGAGGACTCCTCACTCTTGCCCTGCTCCAGCGTGGGGTCCCTCCCACGGGAGACAGTCCTCCACAAACTTCCCTAACATGGGTCCTTCCCATGGGCTGCAGTTTTTCACAAAGTGCTCCAACGTGGGTCCCTTCCACGGTGTGCAGTCCTTCAGGAGCACACTGCTCCAGCGTGGGTCCCTCACGGGGTCACAAGTCCTGCCAGAAAACCTGCTCCAGTGTGGGCTCCTCTCTCCACGGGGCTGCAGGTCCTGCCAGGAGCCTGCTCCAGCGTGGGGTTCCCACGGGGTCACAGCCTCCTTCGGGAACCCACCTGCTCCGGCGTGGGGTCCTCCCCGGGCTGCAGGTGGAGATCTGCTCCCCCGTAGACCTCCCTGGGCTGCAGGGGGACAGCCTGCCTCACCATGGTCTTCCCCACGGGCTGCAGGGGAATCTCTGCTCTGGCGCCTGGAGCATCTCCTCCCCCTCCTTCTTCACTGACCTGGGGGTCTGTGGGATTGTTTCTCTCACATATTCCCACTCCTCACTTTGGCTTCAGTTGCACAGGTTCCGCCCCAACCCCCCCTTCTTAAATATATTATCTCAGAGGCGCTACCACCGTTGTTGATCAGCTCAGCCTTGGCCAGAGGTGGGTCCAACTTGAAGGTAGCTGGCATGGGCTCTGTCGGACATAGGAGAAGCTTCTAGCACCTTCTCACAGAAGCCCCCTGCTACCAAAACCTGTCCACGCAAACCTAACACAGGTGTAGAGTTGTGGTTCTGTTTCACAGCCCTATGGGTCCTGGTTCACCCTTCTGTGCTGCTCTGCTATTGCCTCTGGGCTCCTACTTAACCACAAACAGCAGCAGACCAGCCCTTCTCATAAAAGCTGGGTGTAAGCCGTTCAGTGGGTAGTGAACTTCCCCCAACAGGTCAGCTTTGGTGAGTGACAGAAAGTGTCAAACTCAGCAAATCATCCCCAAATCCTGGGGAATAAAAATTCTAACAACAGATTCAAGTGCAACATTTTAAAGCAACATCACCTGACACTTCATTCTGAATGTGAGGTTAAATGTTTAAAGGAGGCTGGAAGCATTGAAAGTGTTCAAGTCAATGCAAAATGAAGCATTTATTTTCGCTCCAGCTATAACTGATCCTTTTCCTGTTCTGTTTCACCAGCCAAACCCTTATTTTCCCATCCTGTAACTGGGAAAAAGAATCTAACTTCCCCACTGGGGACCAGCCTCACAGACCTGGGAGGTGGAAGATGTGCTGTGTATAACACATACCAAACAAACCTTTTGCCCCACAGTGCAAATAAGCCTGTAAGAGTTTTACATCCCCAGCTGGGAGGAAGGTTTTTCCGCATACATCCATCTTTCTGGTGCATGCACAGCTCCTCAGGTTTAAATCTCAGCTTGAGACCTGGCATCTTCTTCTCATTGTGGTAATGATCTCCCAGTGAGCAAAACAGGATTCTTAAAGCTTCCTCCATCAAGTCCCAGCCTAGCTAATGCCACCTAGCTGCTGAATCCTTCAGGCTGGTGAGTTGGATATTCCCCTTGGCACAGCCCATCTTTTTTTTATAGGCTTGCCATATTTTGCATGATCTTTAAAACTTTGAACCCTCCTCCACAATGCCACCTCCTTGAATATACCACTCTGTGTGTCTATCTGCTGCCTTTCATTCTTTATTTGGAGAATTTAGATGCTTTGGTATAAAGATGATCATGTCCAGTGCCTATGTGCCATCTAGAACAGTGGGGTGCTGGTCCACATGTGGGATTTCTCAGAGCTGTGATTATGAAGGCAGTAGTGATATCACCAAGGGATACAGGAGGGTGATGGGCTTGGAAAGGCCATGGCAATGCAAACTCATGTCTTCTACAGACAAGGCCTTGGGTGACACATATGCTGTGATCCAAATGACCTTTAATGACAGCTTTACTTTCTGGATACAAATCCGCCAGGGGCTAACAGTTCCTCTGTCCCAAACTGCCCTTTGCGATTTGCCCTCAGCGTCACGTGCAGCCCTGCCTTATCGGTGTGGCAGCTGCCTTCACCCCGGGAGAGATCACTCAGTTCCCAAGCCAGTCCTCCTCCCCAGCCAGGAACTGCCATGAAACCATGGAGAGAAAAACTTTGATCTATATCAGCATGAAAATAAAGACTTCTTGGAGGCCATGCTTCCCCACACTCCCAGCTGCTTCAGCCAAGCAGAGCTGCAGTCATTGCCGGTAGCGCCAAGCATGCCAAGGGAGCACTAACACGTGGCAAGGGGGATTAAGAAGACACAACTGCTAAAACAACAGCCTGGGCAGATCGAGCCCTGGGTGCAGGCAGCTGCCTGCAGTGTGGGCAGCCAGGGCGGCTTATGGAATCACCTGTTGCATGGGGGGCAGCTCCTGTCAGCACTCTCGCATATCCTTGTGTGTGCAAAACTGATTTTCAGCCTCATTACTATTATTAAAAGCATAATTTATTCAGTAGCACACATGCAAGAGCATAGTAGTTCCTCATTTGCCATATGAACAGCGTGATTCAGCTGGGGACAGTCCACACTCTTGCTTGCACCTGCATCTGCTTCCTCTTCTCTTTTCCTTGTAAAATGCTCAGTGTGGAAGAAAACAGGCAGAGGGAGAAGTCCTACATGGTCGGTCCATGGCCTGTTTTAGCAGGATGGTTGGGACCAGAGGGCTGCAGTTGTCTCTAAGGGACCACAAATGCAGATCTACCCAACAGGGTTCCAGCTGTCAGCACATCATCCCCGAGTTCTCCTTTACTGCTTCTCTGGCCTTGACCATGAAGTAGTTGATAGAAACTGCTCCCTGCTTCCTCTGGCAGCCTGCTGCAAGTCCACAAGCTGCTGGGCAAACACTCATTGTTTGCATTTTATTGCCCGGGCTATCTCTCTCCTAGCAGCGCAGTTATCTACAGCATGTACAATATGCCAGCTTTTCTGTAAAGCTGCCCGTGTTTATGGTTTTGTCAATGAGGACTCTCTCCTATGACATTTCTGTACCCTAAGCAGGCGTTGGCAGGAGGATCAGGGATGGCAATATTCCGTGCTGGGGGATTGGGAGGGAGAATTAGACAAGCCACCAATGCAGATGTTGAAACTTCCACATATCAAACTGGCGGTCTGGATAAAGTGGCTGTCCCTGATGAGTTGGAGACAGGCTTTAAGTGTGTGACAAATACCCATTCTAAAGTGAACACTGTTGGGAATCCATGTGAAACGAAGTGCAGAAAGCAAAGGAACCACAAACCAAGGAATCTTACTATGCTGTGATGCATCTCCGAAATGCTTTGCCAAGCTCAAAATCCTCTGAATCCTCATGTCTTGCAAAGTAAGGATGCTTTCAGCAGTGACAGCTGACCTGCAGTGTGGCAAGGGACGGCCACCCGTGTAGCTGGGCACTGTCATTGGGGCAAGGCAGCCACCGGCTCAGCTGGGGGTGACAGCCGGAGCTGCTCCCATGCTGCCCCTCCATGTGGGAAGATGGGAATAAGGATGGGGCTGCTTCCTCTGCTGCCCATCCATTTAGGCTGACAGTGGAGGTTGTTCTGACAGAGCAGATGAACAGATGATATAAAACTCACGAAGAAAGAAGACTGTGTCCCCGTCTGCTGCTGGAGTACTCCCAAGAAAGGTATGAAGGGTAAAGCAGGTCCATGGCTTTGGCTCTGCCCAAAGTGAGATATGCAAGAGGACCTGTTGAGGTCAGACTGGCTCTTTCACAAATAAAAAAATCCACCAAGGGAAAGTGTAAGCATCCTTCCTTTCTCATAAGAGAAACCTTGATGCTGGCACTCAGAGGCACAGCAGGTTTCTGCAGCTCCCCGTGAGCCTGCTCTGCCGCAGCCCTTGCCCACAGGGCTCAGCGTGGCTGCCTCCACCGTCACAGTGCTGAACATGCCTCTTCTCAGCTGGCAGAGGGGGAAATGTGCTGGAAAGCAGAGATGAAGGCTTCAAATTCAAAGAGCTCAAGGCAAATGAGAACACCGGGGGAAGAAACACGAAACGTACTACAAGGTGCACCTACTGCGCTTGTGTTACAGCTACCCTCGAGCAGGCACAGGAGGGGAAGCATTTGTCAGCTCAAAGGTCAAAACAAACCGAGAAGAGAACAGGTCTGGGTTAGCAAGATGGGGAGGAGAAAAATATTTAATCTTGAGCAATCAAAAGCATTTAGTTCAACCTGAACATTGCTGTGTTTCCTAACCCTATATTTAACTCCCCTCATACTGAAGGTCACTTGTAATGGAAAAAAAACGCATTTTGAAAACTTCCATTGGAAATTCAAATAGTTGCAGATGTCCTAAGGTGAAACAAAGGGGAAAATAGAAGATGTTGAAACAAACATGTTTTTCAGCTGTATCTGTTGTTGAAATCATGAGTAATTTCATTTCTCCTCAAATGCCTTTGTGCATTCATTTTGTGAAGAGGAGATGTGTGAACTACTCATGGGCATCAGCTCAGGGGCTATCCGGCAGGAGACAAAATCGTTAAAGAGTTTAAGAAGAAGGAGGCAGCTCAAGCCTGTACCTGTGCCCTGGTGCACACGCGATGAAACATGTTCCTGATCGCACTGAACTGATTGCATATTTGTTATGAATATATAATCACCTGGCTGCAAATAGCAGTGGGTGCCATCGTTCATCAGCCCTTGAGCCTGGCATCTGGCTCATACCTGATAAGCCTCCTCTGGCTTAGTTTTTGGTGTATCCAGCACTGGAGGCAGTGATGAGAAAACGGAACTTCCTTGCCATGGAACAAGACAGGCTCAGCAGCTCAGAGGCTGTTGGTACCAAGCGTGCTGCCAAGCAGGGAAGCCTGGGGTTTTTGGCTTCTGTGGTTTTTAGGGTAGGATGGTGCCAGACACAGCTTTTGGAGCCAAATCTCCTTGAGTGTTTATGTGGGACTCGTCCCTTAGCGCTGGCAAAGTCAGGGTGGCTCAGCTTGAGGGCGGCAGTCCGGCAAGTGGGCAAAGGGTGCAATATAGGGCACCTTTTCCTCCCACCTCCCTGCCTGGACACCTGCCAGCCTGCAGACTTTGTAGCAGTGTTTTGTGGGTTCCCTGAATGGGAGCATTTGGACCTCAGTGTATGGTACTTTTCCCCCTGTTCTGAAATGGGATATGACTTTTCCAACAGCTAAAGCATGAAGCAAACAACTGATTTCAGGGGGATCTTTGGTTATTAAGAGTTCTGGAGAGCCGCTTTTCAATTCATGAGCTTATTACCCAGAGTAGGGATGAGAAAAGCAAGCATGGCCGTGCAGAGGGGCTGCTCTGCTGGGCTCCAGCATGGCAGATCCTGGCACAACATGGTTTTTCTGTTTCCCTTCCCAGAGGCATTGCCCCTGCCAGCCATGCATCCCAAAGACCCTGGTGCCCAGTGGGGAGCACTCAGGAAAGTTCCTGTCCCACCCTGCGACAGCAACAGTGACAGTGGCTCATTTTTCGGAGTTAGCATCTACCCCCACAGCAAAGTTTCAGATGCATTAGAAAAGTGGTGTCAGCATTAGCAAAAAGAGTGTCCCTCAGCTAGTGTGACAGTCTCAAGTTTGGCCTTTACTTTGGACTGTATTCACTGCAGAGCAAAGGAAGTCAAGCCCTTAAAAAAAACTTTGTAACAGCTTTTTATATCAGAGGCGTTTTGATCCTGATAAGATTTTAAGTTATCATATGCTAAATGCCAGAATTTCTTTGAAACGTTATCTTTCAGCTTCAGCAACATCCTTCAGTAGGAGGACAAACTCCTGCCCATGGTACCGAAGTAGCAGAGAGGAGAAATCACCCACAGCAGCATCTGTCTCTTCCGCCTGTCTGACACAGTGATGCTGGGAGCACAACCTACAGGCTGGCTCCCACATGGTGGGGAGCTCCCACGCTCCTGTACTGCTGCTGGAGAACTGGCCCCCAAAATCCATTACATGCACAAACCTGGCACACAGCCCAAGCGCTGCCACCCAGTTTCCCCTTGTGCAGTCTGAGAAGCTTTTCCTGCCGAGTCCTTTCCTTAGCTCTACAGAAGGCATTATGCCGTGACCACGGGTCCTATCATAAGTAAGGTGTCTGATCCCCAAAATAACATGCATGTATCAGCTAAATAAGGATGCACTATGTGCTGTTTGAGGTGGATCTTCCTGATACAGTAGGCTGGCTTTTGGGTCAGAAACACAGGTGAGCAATGCCCTACCTAGCACCCAGCACCGAAGCAGATGAGGTCCTTGCAGTCTTTACCATGTTACACTCCTGATGCTCTCAGACCATAGGTGAAGACACCTTGTTCAAGGGCTTTGTAGGCTGATGCTGTGATGCTCTTTGGACATGGGCCACAGTACCAAGAACCTGCAGTCCTTACTCAGAGTTTTGTCAGCAGGCAGCACCATCCCTGCAGCACAGCAGGGGCCACTCCTGGGCTGGGGGATGAGAGCCGGTGAGCACTGTCTTTTCCCTTTAACCCTACAAAGGTTTCCCACAGCACTACAGAGAAAGCTTGTGGTCAAGCAGCGCTGCTTGGCCTGATGTTCTGCAGAAATGCCACACGACTTTCAGGCTGCTGAGGCTGAAGTTATCACAGCAGTCATGATGCTCTCCCCCTTTTCTTTCTTTTGTTTACACTGTACTTACTGCTTCCATTTAAATAATAACTCCCCTGTTACCCAGCATAGCCAGAAAAATCAAACAAACATGGATGTCAATGGCAGTAAATCAGTGTCATTTCCCTAAAATGAGCTGCCAGAACATGGACCGGGTGGCAGCCTGTTTCAGCTGTGTCTGTTGATTCCTTTGTTATGATTCACCTTCCACAAATATCCAAAAAACAAGTTTGCTGGCAGGAATATTCTGGTGAGAGGCAAAAAGCTGCAAAAAAATCACTGAACTCTCACTTTGAAGGGAGAAACCTCCTCCTGACAATTTGATCATTGGAGATGCCCTGACCCCACAACTCTCTGTGCCAAAGGCAGGTACTCACATCGCGCGCTTGGCACGGTGCACAGTCACATTAGGAATATTCACAGCGCTCTTTTGGCACATCTCAAGGAAATGCATATTTTTCCGCTGTGCTGTCTTTCTGAATCCTTACATAGAAAAGTATCACTAAATGCTGTTCCAATATTCTTGGTTTTGCTGATCTTGGTATCTGGAAGCAGATGATGTTGTTACCAGGACTTCACCACTACAACAAGGATTTCTCCCTTATCAGAGATTTCCACAGCCTCTTTTATTTCTTGATAGATTCTGTGTTCCTAAAAAGAAAGCTAATTTCCCAACTATAGTGTCCAATGTATCAGTAGATCTGGTGATTTCAGTAGATCAATGGATATCTAGTAATGCTTTTACTTATGTGGACAAAATCCTTAGAATTTTTGTGCATATTGCATAAATAAAAATTATTATTTTTATGCATATTGAACATGTCTCTGCCTGCTGCCATGTTTTTAAGAATCAAATAATGATCATCTGAACTGGCAAAGAACGATTTTTGGAGGAGAGAGAAGTAAATCACAAAAAATGGTCTCTAACATATATGGTTGTAATAGGTTTATTTCCCTCTCTGTTCCAAGAAGGAAAGAAATGAGCAAAACCCTTCACTTACTTAACTCATCTCTATAACTGGCCACATATAGTTTTTGGCTTTGCTGTCAAGAGTATCATCCAGACAAGGTACAGAGTCCCTCCCCAGGATTTCAGCATGTGCAGCAGTGCCAGGCTTACAGTGTGACAGTAATGAAGCGTAACATGGCCTCCTTACCCAGACTGAAGCCACCACGGTCGTGTCTGCAAAAATGTAGTACAGTTGCATGAGACAGCAGCTTGCAAAATGTTTGAGATGCTGAAATATATCCAGAAGACAACTGCTTTGGACAGGCTGACAAATGAGCCTGTTATCCTCTGTCCTTCAGCAGATCTCGTGCCATATATTAACTCCTGTCAAAAATGGCTCAGGGCTGATCCCCTGAGTGCAATGCTCTAATTTTTTTGGTTATGCATATGGGTCATGCAGAAGTCCAAGGCCTGGAGCATGCACAGACTGAGGCGTGCATCTCGCCATATTCTCCCTCTTAAGAAAGAATTCACTGAGCATTTCTGGGCTTGGGCTGTTTGTATGTTTGCATTAATACACAGTTAAGTTGCTACTTAATAGGTATTCCAGAAAAAGAAAAGAAACTACAGGCCAAGGTAATTTTAAATGTACTTAGCTGTCTAAATCCTTTCACTAAAGCTAAGCTCAAAACTAAAACTATTCCCTCCCATTTTCTCCAGACAGTGCACGCTTTCAGGATACAGAAATAGCCCAGCATCCCTTTTCAATAGTTTATGAGTTGTCAATTGATGCTCACTGTGTTCTGTGTTTAGAAATCATCCAGAGCAGCAGGATGTATGTACCAGGCCCAAGAAGTCTGTTTGTATTTCATACACATAGTTATTTAGACCAGCTGTGCTTGTGAGATTTCTTCGTATTACTGCTATTGTGCAAAGAGCAAAAGACATTGAAATACTGTATTTCAGAAGGCTGCTAAATGGCAATGTTTGAAGTCTTGACTGTGGAGCAAAGCCTCTCTGTTTCGGATCTCTGGAACTTTTCCTGGAGCCGTGTGGATATTTCGGGAAGTCATTCAAAGGAGCAGTTTTTGGGAAGGGAGGTGGTTCACAGGAGGATCTTTTCGTCCCAAACCAGTCCAGGTCTTGAGTACTTCTGAAGAAAGAGCAATGTGTTATTTGAGTTGTGTGCTGCCTATTTTTGTACTATTTCATAAGATATGTGCCCTGAGGACTGCCATGAGAAGCCGATGTGTTCGGGGAAGGGGTTTGCAGGAGCACACACACATGCCTGGCCCCACGGGAAACTCAGCGTCCTTCCCTGCTGACAAATGGCACAAGGAGATAATGTGCAGAAATAACGACCACAAAAGAAGCTGGGGAAGGGGCAGGAGCAGATAAACATGCAGAGACACTGGCCAGCACCATCCTTTCTCTAACAGAAGAGAAGTTTGCATTTATACGATGCCAGCTTTGCTGCCTGCAAATGGCTAGAAATGTACAATGAAAATATTACAATAGCCATCATAGACTAATGCAGAAATAATTATTAAATGATTGTGGATCTGCTGTTGGGGTATGTAGCTCCATGCAGTCTGGGCTGTGAAGCTCAGCTGTGCTGCTGGCTGCCCTGAAGGACAAATCCTGCTCCGGCTGCAGCTCCCCGGCCATGAGCCATGCCTGCTGCTGTGAAGAGCAAAGAAATTTGTCTCTTCCAAAGCTCTTGAAACTAGAAACTCATCTGCCACCGTGATTCAAAATATTCCAGGAAACTTATTTTTTCATACATAATTATTCTTTGCTTTTAAAAAAAAATAAAAATTGAAGTGGTCAGCATTTTTCAAAAATCAGAAATGTAATTGCAAAGGATGCTAAAAATGTCAGTCTATTTTCTCTAAATCTCCAGATTTGCTCCAACAGGACAGTGTTCATTTGGCCAGATGTAAAATGATTTTGATAAAAAAACAGAATTTCCCTAATCCTGCAAATCTAGTGAATTTTGTCTGTTCAAACAGCAAATATTTTTTTTTCTTTGCTTTTTGTTGGGCAAGCAAGGGATGAGCTGAGAGGCTTATTTTGCCCCTGTATCCTGCCTGCTATAGGCAGCACACTACAGATGGCCTGCTAAAGTGGGAGCAGAGGGATGCAGGCATATGTGCGAGGGAGTCAGAACTGCCCCACGAGTGCTGTCGCTATATGAGCTGTTGCCTAAGAGCAGCTCTAACTTGCTGCATTCCTAAGACACCTAAACAGAAGAGGAACGGGGCGTATGGCCAGGTGTCTCCCTAGGTTGCTCCCTCGGTGTGTGAGAGATGTGGCAAAGCCTGGGTGTAGCCCAGCGCAGAAAGCATCTGTCTGGACAGGAGGAAAGATGCTCCCCGGGGCATTGCCTTTCACATCCAGCACTCCGCAGCAGCCAGCGCTGTTGCAAATAATAATCTCCAGGCAGGCGGGAACTTTCCAAGTGAGGCAGAGTTTGCCTGGAAATGCCCATCGGATGCGATACGCGGGGACAGCCCCTGGCCCGAGGATGCAGACTCAGGGTCCAGGTGTGGAGCCATGCGTGGGGATGGAGTCGTCCCAGCCCTCCTGGGACTTGCTTTGAAAAACCTTTTAAACCCAAAAAGCAAATAGGATCCTCATTTTCATAGGAAAAATCCATTCTACCATCTTGCTACCATCCACATGTCCTCTGTGGAAGGATGGCAGAAGGTGAGCTCTCCTTCCTCGCCAGGTATGTATATTTAGGAGACCAAACCCCTAAGTTTATCCAGTCTGGGGTGGGAGCGCAAGCCAAACTGTTCATGAAGCGATGCCCTGTGTCATCTGTGACATGATTACGAGTTACTAAACTAAGCCCGACGGAGTAACGGCTCCCCCCACGCCTTCCCCCCCCCCTCCCC
>NW_010972625.1:152283-192220 GCF_000737465.1 Haliaeetus leucocephalus
TCCGCTCAGGGCGGACCCGTTGCCGTAGAAGAGGTGCCTGCAGGCAGCTGCCGGGGTCGCACCGGCAGCACGGCACTGCTGCTGCTGCTCCTCGGCTGCCTTCGCGGGTGAGCCACCGCCCCCCTTCTTTCTCTTCTCTCATTGCAGTACAGAAAAATCTGCAAATTAATGTTCCCCCCAGCAGAGTCGTTTTCCTTTCTGAACGCTTTTTGGGCAGGAGTGGATGGGGTGCGTGTGAGAAAGAGACAGCGAGACAGGCTGATGTTATGGAAAGGCAGCGCTCTAACCCAGGAGGGGCAAAGGAAAACTTCTTTTGTTGTTTTTGGATTAGTTCACCCAGAGTTTCTCTTTGTTTTGCTGCCAGGGCTGCTCTTAAATGTCTGACTATACACTTTTCAGTGGTAATTGAAAGATCATTGCTTCCCACAGCTCAACATTTTTTCCACCCAGCTCGTAAGCACTCAAGTGCCATGCGGCCCCGACAAACTGTGCTCTGCCTCTCTGCCGCCCTTGTGCCCGGCCCCCGGGGCCGCTCGTGGATGTGGGGAGCAGGCCAGCGAGAAGGAGGGCAACTCTGCAAAAAGCATCCTGTACAGATTCGATCAGCTACAGACCTGGGAAAGTTCAGAGGAAAAATCAGGAACAGCATTAGGTGCTAACAGTCCCGAAGACAGTGCTAACCATTGGCAGGGCAGGGTGTGAGGGAGCTGCTTCCAGCTGGGAAATTGCCGTGGGGTTAGCTGAAGGAAATAGCAGAGCAGAGGTGGTGTCCGGAGGAGCAGGGGAACACCGTGTACTTGTCCTGCAGGCAGTCCTGGCACATAGCTGTGATGGGCTTACCGGTGGGACATCAGCTCCGCAGCCCATGCCACCACAGTGAGCCGGTGCCATCCTACTCCCTCTGAGGACACGCGGATGGGGGTAGCGCTGGATGTCAGGGTGCTGCGCTCTCCCTGCCGATTCCTAGTGCAAATCAACCTCTTCGCAGCAGCCTTGTCCTCAGGCTTAGGTTAGGCAAGTGGCTCAGGCCGGCAGCTTGTCCTGAGCTAAGAGTTTGGGGCAGTAAGTTTTGATGCTCTGGAAAGAGTCTGCTTCACTGGGCTGTCTCAAAGGCAAACAGGGACACAGTATTTTGCAGGCTGAGAGGGAATATGCTGTCCTGCCATAACTTTCTTCCTTAGCCAGTATAATAGACGCTGAATGCTCTCTTCTTTGCTGTCACCCTTACAGGCCGCTTAATTTGAATGGTGACAGAGAAAGCAGAGGCCAAGCAACGAGCATGCCAGGTACGTAAATCCTGACTGAGAACAAGTGCACCACAACAAGGTTTGAAATCTTACTCCGGCAGATCACCTTGACCCCCATCTGTCTGAAAGGAGCACCAGCAGTGTGGAAAGGCAGCTGGGGAAATGGGATGCTACGGGTGGAGGGAGCTGAGCAACCCGGTCCTCGGGGCTGGGTACCATGCCCTGTGCAGCAAGGTCAGGGATGGCCCCAAATGAGGCTGCTGAGACACTGACTCTTGCAAGGCATGAGCCAGGATCTGCTGCCCATCTCCTGGAAGCAGTTAAATTGACAGGCTTGTGTTGCACACAAGGCTGATGTCTCTTTCCTTGCTTCTGACTGCAATTCTGTTTCAAAAGTGGTTTGTTATTTCTGGCTCTCACAATAGCAACCTGTGTTCGGTCACCAAATGAACTGGCCTCCTTTTGTTGCTCTTAAGTGCTTTCAATCCCTGTGCCCTGCAAGGAAAAAAACTAGCTCCCGTAAGAAGGCAATACATGCGGTAAATTCAGAAGCATTTTAGGCATCCCGGCAGTGCACTAAGATGTTTAAGATGCATTTGAGGAAAGGTGCCCTTTGTTGAACTGTTTCACCACACTCCGTTTAATGCAACTTCTGTCTCCTTCCCTTGAGTGACGTATATAATAACCACTGCTAGTCTTGGTCTCTGGTGTGTGAATAACAAACAGCAATGATGGTCAGAGGCTGGCTATGGTGAGAAGACACGGTGCTTCCACTCTCATCTCCACAGGAGAGGAAGTCAGCAAACACTGCCAGCCCTCATAAAATAAAGAATTAACGCACCCCACTGTGCACACAGTGCATTACTCACTGGACAGACATATATGCATCCTCTGCCCAAAACAGTCAGCAGTCAGTATTACCACCCAGCTGAGATCACATGTGCTGAAATGCACCATCAGCCGTGAGAGGGGCTGCAGCATTTGGGAACGGGGCAGCAAGAAACACGGCAGAGGAGTTCCTGCCCCGGGAAGGCAAACAGAATTGCTCCAGCCATTGCCAGGTATCAGGATGGGAACTGGAGGAGAAGAGGTCTTTTCCCAAGTGATATTTTATTCTAGTGGCCCCTAGAGCAAGGATCACATAGGAAAAATTGACACATCCATATGGTTAGGTGGCCCAGGGAGTACAGAGCTAACAGTGAACTGCGGTGGTGGGTTACAGAAGGAGACTGGAGCATGAAGGGGAGAGTATTAAAGCAAGGATCTGGGGCTGCAGCAGAGCAGCCAAGAGAAGAGGCATTAATAAACATTATTCCACTGTGTTGCAAAGCAGGGTTTGAAAACAGTCATGGAGGAATTTAAAATGTTTTAATAACAACCTCTCATCTTATCAAGGGGATTTCCTCAGTGGATCTCAAACACTTTACCAATGAGGTTAATACCCCTTGTGCCCAAAGAACAGATAAGAAGACTGAGGCTCAGCTAGGGAAAAACACCTAGCCATCAGCTACGGAGAGAGCTCCGCCTGAACTCCTGTCCACACCAAGATCTGCCCCATATCACACTCCCCATTGCAGAGGTGTGTGTAGCAAAATCCTCCTTCTCAACACATATGGTCCAAAGTGTGATTAAAATAGCAGCGTTCCTCAGTTACGTAGTCCTAATATTCCCCTGCTGCCCGGCTGCCACTGCCCCAGCACCGTGAGCTGTGATAGTGGAAGCACATTGTCCTGAGGAAGGTGACAGTGCAGCACACTGGATACACAAAGATTATTCTTTGCATCTTTTGAGACTGAGACATAACACACACACACAGAAAGGTCCCTTCTGACTTAGCTGAAGTGTCCCCTGAATTATCTGATTATTCTAAATATTACCGCTCAAGTGAAAGTTGAAAAGAGGAAAAAGAAAAGCCTGGAAGCTTTTCTGTAAAACTGTCAGCTCTCCACACTGCTTTCTTCGCAGGCCAGGCATGCTGTCCTGCAGATGCCCAGCCAGTTTTGCTAATATTCGTTTTAAGTGGAGGCAGGACCTTGACCAGCACTGGGTCAAAAATGTGCAGCATCCCTTATGCTAACGATGGCCTTGGCCGATTCAGCTGGTGGGCAGCATGCCGCGTCCAGCTGATAACGTCACACAGGGCAGTAAGAAACCTGTTGTGATAATTCCATCCTCTTGATCACCAGCTGCTCCTAAATTTCTCTGGAGCATGTTTGAAATCAGTTAGTGTTTGCATAATCCTGCTGCTGGGCTGAAACTTGACAGCTGCAGAGAGGGCAGGCCTCACCAGTTGCTGGTGCGCACAGCCGTCATGTTCACTGGTCACCCTTAGCCTCAGCGGCTTCGGGGGGAGATGCTGTGCAGCCCCTCATGCGTCATGAGCCAGCCCCACCGGAGCCTTTGGGCACCATCTCAATGGAAACGTGGAATAACAGAAATGATGTATTTGTGCATGCTCCAGAATCCCAAGGTAGGAACGGTATGACACGGTGCCCTCTCTTTTATTTCTGGAGTTTCCTGCCAGAGTGCAAAGCTCTTTGGCTTTCAAATAGTCTAAACTTTCTTGGGTATTAATGCAGGGGAGAGAGGGAAGGCAGCAGAGTGCCCTACTTCTTGCTTTCTTTTTCATCTTGGCTTGACAACACATTGCTGCTGCTAGCACATCTCCTTTCCCATTCTTTTTCATTAGCAAATGCACTTTGACTGATTGAATTATTCATTGCAAACAATTTACCAGGCCACATAAGACCATCTTTTCTCTGCCCGTGAGTTATCTACAGATGAACATGTACTTTTTTGTTGATGTATTTGTTGTCGGTAACTGTCCAGTAAAAAGCCTGTACATATTTGAAATGGTGAGTTGTTTGTGAGCTGCTGTTTGCTTGGACTGGCCTGTCTCTGGGTAATAGGTTTCTGGGAGAGAAGGGAGCAGCCAGCCATGGAGCGAACATGGAGCAGTCTGACCCCATTTATACTGGAAGACATCTAATAACCATCGTCCCTTCTGTCTCACAAGTGCCCTGATTTGTCAGAGCAGCAGCCACTGTGAGCATTAATGCTAGCAAAGCCCTGTGTGCATGAATGTCTGCACAAATGGGACAAGACAAGGTGACGCACTTAGTTGAACATATCACCTCAAGTGAACATTTTGCAGCATTAGGTCAGGCCAATTGCTTATACACCATCAACTTATGCTGTAGGAGAGACTTGAGTCGAATGAAAATCCCAAACTTCCCAGACTCATTGTGCAATATTCATAGTAGTTCTGTGTAGCCAGAACTAGGACCTACCACAAGTTTAGGCAGTCTTACTCTGGTTACCAAACCAACTGGATTTTCTCCAAGTGTTACATTTTTCTAGCAGCTTACCCATCTACTATGACATTTTTTATTTTTAAGATGAGATTCAGTGCTGGTTGTACAAAACTTAACCATGTCATCAGGTCTGGAGGCTCTTTGTAGTATACAAGTATTCATCTGCTGCAGGAGAGAAAAACTTTGCTCGAGGCAATGAAGCAGCACCAGTTTACACTAGAGAAACATTCCCAGCGTATACCACATCATCATCCAGCTATTTCTTTTATGGAGATGTCATAAGTCTGGCAAGACTGGAAAATGCTGAATATATTCTGCTGGAATACAGTCTACTGTAAAGAGCATTTCTCACCAAGGAGGGTGCCATGCTCCAGGAGATAAAGACAATACAGCCTGCAGTGGCTGCTAGATCCACCTGTATCACTGGAAACAACTAGAAACCATCAAGGATGCTTCTGTGACTCATAGTCTGAGAACAAACTGTGTTATGTTATTGGGAAAAAAAGATGCATTGAGAAGTGCTCTTTGCAATACAAACTTTCTGTCTTGGTTTAGCTTAATGTAATGAAAGTGTTCCAGTTTTTCCTATTCTTACCACATTTTTGAAACCATGCTGTTTGTTACATTGCAGAATATCTTTGCACGCTTTCCACCTTCCATAGAAAAATTTTAGAGGAGAGGCAATTTAGCAGAGAGAGGACGAGCTACGAGGGATTGCTTACCATTGCCTGCATGAACTACAGACAGGCTTGCTACTGTCCTAATTCTGCTATGCTGCTGTAAATCCTGCTGGACATTACGTTTTATTCACAAATTCAGGGTCAGGCTTGAGCATTAAGCTTTCATGGGCATATGTCATCTTGACATCTGCAAGTGGGGAAAAAAATCATTGCTGTGCAACTCCGTTCTGTAGCAAGATAAATGTGAACTTTGAATTCACAGTCGCTCACAGCTCTGCCCACAGTGGCACGCTCCCAGTTTCCTGCCTCCACACAGACTTTGCATGAAGAAAAATCTCCTCTTCTCATATAGTCCATGAACAAACCTGACAAGGGTTGAAATTGGGCTGCTGAATGCCTGAAGTTCCATCTCTATGACCTAGAGAGTGCAAAGGAAGAAAAGTTATCATACTGGAATTTATCCTGAAACCAAGCTGAAGTGTCCTCAAAAATGGAGAATTACTGCAGAAAAACTATAGGGATACTACCACTGCAAGTAATATCTATGAATTTTTGCTAAAAAGTAAAATGAAATGAGATTTAAAAGTGATGGAAGATCAGTATTAACTTATCCTGCAGATGCCAGTATAGTCATCTTCTTACTAATGAGCTGAAAAGTTTTAAAATATGCTGTCAAATAGCTAAGATTTTTTTTGTCTCAGTGGAGCCCTTTTCCTGAAAACTTAGCAACCTCTTGACTAGTTTCACTTTCCCTCAAGAACATGGGCTGTTGGAAATGACCAGAACTGTCTCCTCTTCACTTTACCCTCTCCATCTGCATGTACTAGGCAGCAATGCAAAAAAGTGGTACAAGGAGACTAAAAAAGTACTCAATCAGCATTTCTAATTCCTGAAATCCAGGAATGAAATAACAGAGGACATTGAGTCATCAGCCCCATTCAGCTTGGGGCAGTCACTCCCTGCCCATTGTCATCAGTCCCAGTGGGCTGAGACTGGAGTGGCTGAGTTTACCCCATCACTGAGGTTTCGTGGCTGCCCGACCAGCTCCATCGCATGTGTAACTGAGAACAGGTTATTAGTAAAGCGGGCAAATGACAGAGGAGCTGACAAATGGTGCTCAAGGCAGGTGATTTGTTAGACCTGGGTAAATTTCATTGTTCCAAAATATTTCCTTGGGTAATGGGATAAAAAAAAAGTCAAATTGTTGACTGCTGGTGGCTTGCTCTGGTTTCAGGGCACGGTGCTTTCCAGCCACCCTCGCAAGATGTGGCGGCTGCTGTCTAGACTGCTGCAAACCCAGACCTTGTGCTGGTGCAGTTTGAAACCTCATTGTCAGCCTCTGGTCCTGCTTTAAAATGCTTTTCCCCTTTTTCAGTGGAAA
The DNA here is from genome assembly GCF_000737465.1 of Haliaeetus leucocephalus. Lineage (NCBI taxonomy): Eukaryota > Metazoa > Chordata > Aves > Accipitriformes > Accipitridae > Haliaeetus > Haliaeetus leucocephalus. The sequence continues at coordinate 158,906 of NW_010972625.1, forward strand.
CTCCTTCGAAAACAAAACGGCTCCCTGCTAAGCATACAAGTGACGCAGATCATGCTCAGACAGCTTTTCTCGCACAAATTAATTCATGGTGACTTGAACTTGAGATCCATGCAGGATCGTCACTTGTGCATATGAAGCAAAGTTTGCTCTACAAAGCTGAGGGAGTGGAAGGGGGAGAAATAGGCAAACAAAATCCAGCACCTCCCATTTTGATGTAAATACATTCCAGGATGCTCAATGCTTGGCAGAGGTTCAAGGGAGAACCACAAAAATTACTTGCAATCTAGAAAAATACCTTTAGCATGAGAGCATGGAGCTGAGCAGTCTGTTTATCCCCGAGAAGAAAAGAAGGTGACTCGATCACAGTCTGCCTACATAAAGATGCATTTTCAAGAACAAGCACTTTTAAAATTGACCTAAAATGTGAAAATTGAAATTAAGATGCAAATAGTTAAGTGATGAAGCTAGGTCATCATTAAGACAATTCAGAAAAAAGGTAAGTTTTTCCATCACATTAATAACAACAGGAAGAGTGGCTGTTGGCCTTTTACAAAATATTCTGCAGCACAATCAGCAGTGACAGGCTGAATGCAGGAGCTGCTCAATGAGAATGTACAGCCCACGTTAATGTCTTCCAAGGGATGTCATCCTGTATCCTTTCCTTTTGCTTGGAATATATCCATGTGTAGCATTCCCAGATGTAAGTGATGCCAACTATTTGGCTCAGGGAATTCTCATCCATTCAGCATCCTCCTTTTAATAGCAATAAGACTTGCATAATTTATTATTATTAGCATTAATGAGACTTTTCTTCACATGCCTCAAAGAATAAGGGAGAACTCCTGGGCTGATCTGGATTCTGCAGCACTGGTGACAGATTTTTCTCTAAATACTTTAAGTAAGGACTTCTCAGGAGCCAGGCCATCACAGGCAGGTTGATGGTATGAGTCTGTGCAGGTAGTAATTACACCTAGGTAAAATGTGCCAAGTCTGAAAGAAGGAACAACTCATTGTGTTCATCACAACAAATGGGCAACGAAGCTGGTGAATTGTCTAGAGAGCAAGTCCTATGAGGAGCGGCTGAGGGAACTTTAGTCTGGAGAAAAGGAGGCTGAGGGGAGACCTTATGGCTCTCTACAACTACCTGAAAAGGAGTTGTAGCGTGGTGGGTGTGGGCCTCTTCTCCCAAGTAGCAAGTGATAGGACGAGAGGAAATGGCTTCAAGTTGTGCCAGGGAAGGTTTAGATTGGATATTAGGAAAAACTTCTTCACCAAAAGGGTTATCAAGCACTGGAACAGGCTGCCCAGGGAAGTCGTTGAGTCACCATCCCTGGAGGTATTTAAAAGACATGTAGAGGTGGCACTTAGGGACATGGTTTAGTGGTGGACTTGGCAGTGCTAAGTTAACAGCTGGACTCAATCTTACAGGTCTTTTCCAACCCAAACAATTCTATGATTCTATCAGAACATCCCAGAACTTTTGGAGCAACTCTGGACCCCATTTGGGGTTGGAGCAAGTCATACAAGACTAGAGAGAGTGTTTATTCCAGCAACATTTCCAAGATGGTTGTGTCAGCTGAATTTTTCTTCAAATTCACAGTTCCTAGGACCTGGAGCCCAAAAACTGTGTGATAGTGACACAGCAATTCTGGGAAGAAATGATACAAGCAGGAGAAAAATTTTTCCCATCCTATTGCAAAATGATGCAGCATCTCTAGTAATGTTGAACTGTGCTTTTGCTATACAGCTCTGAGCTTCTTTTCCAACCCACATTCTCCGGAAAATCTCTCTGCTAAAACATACTAGTTTGTGGTGACATTCTTTGCTGGATCTGCTCTGTCTTGGCAAAGATACAGCACAGGCCAGGAATTAATTGGCTGAGATGAACACCTGGTGGCTATCTTAGATCTTGCTGACACAATTCTTCTTTGTTGAATCCAGCTTTTTAAAACTGGATTTTTTATTGACTTCATGTAGTAGCTATGAGACCTTCTGAAGAAGCATGTGGGATGATGGCGCTACGGAGAAAATGAGACAGCAATCTGCTGTCTGGCTGGTCTTGGAGCCAGCTCAGGCCTCACCATGGCATTCGTGGGACCAGGAGGAGGTGGCCAGGGTACACGGTCTCACTTTAGCCTGGCACCCACAGAAGGGCACAGGAGCCCATGGAGCATCTGGGCTGGGATGTGGCCCAGGGAGCTCTTGGCGGCTTATCCCTCCTCCCTCCCCACTTGGGGATATCCACAAGCAGAGCTGTGGGGTCAGAGCCAGGCAGTGTTAGCCATGATCCCATGTGCTTCTCCACCTGAAGGTGGCTCATCTCACTAGTCTGGATGCAGCTCAGGGTATATTCAGTTGTGTGTCGTAGCCTTTGGCATCCCTAAGACCCATCGCCCTGAGCCTCAGCAAGACCCTCCTGTCACTGCTTTTCCTCCACAGCATCAGCTTTTCCTGGAGGACTTGCCATTGCAAGTGATGCTGATGTGGCAGTTCAGGCTCCAAGCGCCAGGCATGGCGCTGGACTGTCTGCAAGCCAGCTTGTTTCCACTGCTCAGATTGATCCCTGAAGTACCTTCCCAGAGCACTGAGGGAGTATTCCTGCAAAAATGCAGAAGTATTTTAACCCTTACAGTCTTGGTATGTGCAATGGCAAAGGCACAAAGGCAGTATTACTGTTATGCATTACAGACTTATACTGACCAAATTATAACACGGAACTAGCTGGACACTGGACTAAAGTGTCTCCACTGTGAAAATAAGGTTCAGTTGTAAAAACTTGTATTTGGTTTTAAAATATGAAATAAAGTTCTTAGTTTGCAGTTTGTTGCTACATGATTTGGTTCTTTTTTGTTATTTTTAAAAAGGAAAAAGGAGTCCGAGATGCAAATAACATTTCCTGATACGGAAAGCAGAAAATACTCCTAACACATTTTCCAAGGTCAGCTCAGAAGAGGAAGCTGCTTCCAGACTATAGCTACAAAAATTAACAAGCCAAAAGTTAGAATCCTCTTCTATAGTTAGTCTGTTTATAAAAAACAGACTGAGCATGTTGGTCCTCTCTTCACCCCAGAAACATCCTGTCTGACCTCAGTGGGAGATTCTGGGTATTTGGTACCCTTAACATTTGAGCAAGTGTCTAAATATGGACTCAGGAGCCAACATTTGAATCTGTTATGTAAAAAACCCTCGAAGTCTGTCATTTCAAGCAATGAGACAGCAGAACAGTAATCTGTAGTTTCCATGTCTTCACATAAATGAAGTCTGAATCTATTCTCTCTCCTCTTTGTTTACTGTGCAAACTGCTTCCCCACAAAAAGAAATGAGCTTCTCAATCCAAATGTCACTTTATTTAAAGCAGTGGGTAAGGAGTTTACCCTGGGAGGTGGTGAGCACACTGCAGTGCTCACTGACCTCCCAACAGGCTCCTAAGCAAACAGAAACCAAAGTGCTGCTCACAGCAATGCAGCTATGAAATGATTCAGTAGCAAGCTAAGTATGTTCAAGGATCAGCAGCCAGGCAAAGCACCGTAATGAGTTTTAACTTGCTTTTGCTTGAGAAGCACACTCAGTTACTTGCTGTAACTCAGCAGATCTGCAGTATCTCAAGAAGGTGCAAGATGTGTCCAAGTATTCACATTTGCAATGAATGAATAAAGGACATGTGCCCATAACACTTGCAGCTCCCCAAATGGGAGTCCACCTTACTCAGGATGGGTCAAACGCACCAGTTGTCTTCCCATTGTTGCTTAGAGCAGCCCTAAGGACAGGCTGCAAACCAGATCAGCTGCTTCTCTATAGCCCTTGCAGAGATGCCCATGAGGCCACCCAGCAGCTGCTCTGGAGGAAGAAGGGGCAGGTATCTGCTCTGTGGCTGGGCCTGGCATGTTGTACATCTGCAAATCAGAGCATTATCCCATCTGTTTTCTGGGTGACAGTGTCAGGCAGGATCAACAGTGCTCAGAGAGTCTCTGTGGATCTTCCACTTACAAGGTAGAGACATTAAGAGGCAGGACAACACATCAGGCAAGGATGTGTTAAAAATAACCAAAAAATACAAAAGCGGAAGTGTGACTTTGTGTATTTTTGTTGACCTGTGATCATCCTGAAATAGCATGTGTGATTCAGAAGCAAGCCCAAAGCCACAGTCACTCTCCTGACACCTCCCTGCCAACCTGCTCACAGCAGCCACAAGACCCTACTGCCCAGAGGCTGTTGTTCCACTGTCCTGGCTCTGAGTTTGAACAATCCTGGGCTGTACTTGCTGTAATGAGTATGATCAAGACTAAGCACATGGGACATAAATAATCTAAAGGCAAGTTATACTCACAGCCTAATCCAGTTACAGCTTTAATTTGCACATTTCCTCTTTGAAAGCAGTTCTTTTATCTTCTCTATAGAGCTGAACCTCTCTCGGAGGCCATTTGAAAGGCAAGAGAGGTGCTTTGCATAGAGCCAAGGCAACACAGAGACCTGCAGGAGCCTTTCTGACCTATCCACCATGCTCTCCGTGTGAAGTGCAGGACAGAGTCCTTCCATCAGCTCTGTTCATCAGCAGTTCCTCAGCCTCCCCCAGCTTTCCCGTTAGCATTGGGTCCAGATGGGAGAAAAACTCCAGAGCTTAACAACAGTCCTTAGCTGAGCTTCCCTCTCAGTTACTTACTGCAAAGAGCTATAGCACAAAGCAGGAGTAGCTACCAAGAGCTGGTGTTACTAAAGCAGTACCTGTGGCTTTCAGTTTATAAAACCTGCTCCTCATTTGCATCCCTGGCACCCCATTATAAAGCAGAACAGGCTACCAGCTACTCTTCTTTTCTAATTCCTCCCCCAGTTCTCTGCTCCTTTCCAGGTCAGCGGTGTTGCTGTAGGTGTGCCTGTGTAGTTCTCTTGGGGCAGAGCAGCAGCGTGCCATGGAGCAGAGCTGCAGTTTTCTATCTCTGTGCAGCAGGAAAGAAGTATGTGCATAGAGATGGCTTGTGATCCATTCTGAATCTGGGCTAAAAAAATCCCAGCTTGTTAAAAAGCATCAGGAAAAGCACCCTAGCACAGCTCGGTGTTGTCTGGTCAGCCCAGGAAAGAGATGTGGGTGTTTCCAGTTTCTGGGGATAGCTCTGTTATCATGTTATTGCCTTCTTTGATGTTATTTGTTATGCTCATGTAGAAACTGGTGTCATCCCAGCAATCACAGGCGCCCGGCCCCTGTGAGGATGTGCTGTTGGGGCTGTGATAGCCTGGGCACATACTCTTAGGCTTTTGTCTCTGTTTACAGATCTTTGGCTGTACTTGTCAAAGCGCAAAGTATCACAAAAGCATACTATTTAAGAAACCTTGTAGGTGAGGTCCGCCAGCTGCAGACAATGACAGAGGGAGAGCACAACATATAGCCTGCTTTTATGAAAATATTTTTTATTTACCATTCCAGCATTTCCTGCAGTTTGGGGATGTTATGGCTGAAAGGTTTCATTAAAAACTCTTTCATGAGACTGTCCTGTTCTCTAAGAAATCTCATGCGTATAAAAACAAATAAAACATGAGGAATATCTTCTGGAGACCTGGCTAGGCCTTTGAAACACCTAAAAAGAATTCCAGAGAAAACCTGTGTTTGTATAATCCGAACTGGTTATACTGCTCTGAGAGCCCAGGTGCCAGCTGAGCTGGCTCTGTCTTGGCAGCTCTGCCCTTACCCCACTCCTGCCCACCCAACAGGGTCTACCTGCCACCACCTTCCCACCCATGGGAGGAAGCCTGACCTTATGTGCTCTTAAGCAAGGCTTCTCCCACGGCAATCATGGCTTTAATCCCCAAGTGAAGCTATTTTCATGCATTTGGTGGGGTGACACAAGTTTACAGCACTGTATAGGGATGTTATGCAGGACAACAGGGTCAGGCTAGTCAGCAGCAAAGCGAGGAGAAATGCCAGTGCTGGTTGGTGACTCCTTTAGAGCTCCAGACAGAGGGCTGGGAATTGCTACAAAAGGCAGTTCAGACATTATGGGTCCTGCTGCTCCATCTGCACGGCCTCTGAGGCACAGCTTACTGGAGAGGAAAGTGTCGTCTCACATCAGAGCTCCTCTGTTCAGCAAAAGCTTGGATTGAGCAGTGCTTTACAGCTAATGATGATCTTTCCTGGTGGCAGAATTAAAAATTACCATTACCCACAGAAAAGAGATTTTTACCAACTAAGGAGAAGCTTTTATTTTCCTGTGCAGATAAATGGAAGGATTTCATATTCACAAGTGGAAAAAAAGCAAAATGAAAACCTGGAAGTGACAGTTTTGTCAAAGGACCATAAGCCTGGCTTGGCAAGAAAGTTCAGCAACAAAATTTGAATCTCAAACTCCTATGCTAAGATGATGTTTAGCAAGTCTATTGTTTAGAATAATTACTTTAGCTTCCTTTTTGAGAGCAAATGCCAGCCGAGACTGGGGAAAAGGGTTCTGTAAGAAAAGTAACAGGATAATTCAGTCATGGCCTCTCAGCAAAACATGTTTGTGTTTACTCAATAGAAGCAGGTAATTTTCTGGATCAATATTTGGACTAGATCAAATTATTCACTGTTAAGCCAAAAAATGGGACAAATCCACTAAGAATTGTTATTTATTTGGAAATTGGTAGTGTTTATTATAAATCAACCTCAACTGGCCCTGATTCAGCTTAACGTTTAGCTTCTGGGATCTTTTATTTATTCTCCTGAATTCCTTAAACCCATTCAGTTCCAGCTCTTTGCTTCCAAGGCCTGACCTGATGTACCTTTCTCCACCAGGTAACTGTGAGTGTTGCTGGATGGCAGATGGAGGTCTTGGAGGAGCAGGAGATCAGTGAGCTCAGGACACTGGTGGTGGTAGTTGTTGCTGTGAGAGACACTGATTTCTCCAAGGAGAGTGTAATGAGCAGCTCAGTTCTGATCATTAAAGTCCCTCAAACTATTATATCAGAGAATTCATGAGGATGTTGGCATAATTCTCTGGTTAGGAGTATTTGCCACAGGACGTTAACCCTTTCCTACTCAGCTTCTGTAGAATATGTCAGCTAGAAATTACTCCGCAGTTTGCAGCAGCAGCAAAATGATAAGTGTAGTTAATACAGCATCTAAACCCATACATTTAATAGAGATGAACATGGCATGGCCAAAATCTTCAAAAGGCTGTATATAGATGAAGCTGCCTCCCTGGAGGAACTGCTGGTCTGGAATTAAAGCAATGGTATGTATTTGGTCTTGCCCAGAAGCAAGTGGCATGGGGGAAGGGAGCACACTGCCTAATCCCAAGTGATTAGTTGCCTGGGTTTGATGTGAAGTCGTCCTTAATAAGCTTGTTCAGGACACGGACTTGAGAAAGAATGTGCTGTCTGGAGAACTACACTGAGCCTGCTTTTATTCTGTGTTGATCATGAGGCAGAGCAGGAAGCCCAAATAGTTCTGCCTCCTGAAACCTCAAGCACGATGTTCTACGTGTGTTGGGAAACCAGAGCTTTGCATGGTGGTAAGAGGCTGCACTGCAGTTTGCACAGAGATAACCAGCAGAGTTAGGAAAGTTAGGGTTTCTTTCCCACAGGAATTTGACATTTCAACCTTTCCAGTCTTTCTGTTTAGGGGAAGACTTACTGGCTTTAAACAGAGCTTCCACACTAATGATGCATTTAATATTGTGCATCTCCGCTCATGCAGGGTTTCTTTATCATTCATGCAACGTTACCTTCTTTCAAGCCTAACTATTCATGTAACTGCAGACTGTGGGACTCTGAGGGTGACTCTGAGCACCACCTGATCGATTAGATGTCACCTTCCTTGTGGCAAAGGACCGAACTCTGCCTAGCAGTTCCCATGCCATAAGCTGTAGCCCCATGGGTCCCAGATGCCACTTGCAAGCCAGGAGAGGTGCTCTGCATCAGAGTCAAGGCAACACAGAGCCCTGCAGCTTGTGCATTATTTTCTGCCCCGGGTGCTACAGGGACTGAAACCACTCCTGGCAGACCTGGCTGCTACCCAACTTCCTTCCATTGATTAGATGAAACAAATAAACTCATGCAACTGCTGTAACAAGGTATCTGAAGGCAAACAGGGCTGCCAAGCAATTAGCCTCCAAACCATGCCTAATTAGTCCCTTGGGTACATCTTATTACAGAACAAAGCAGACGATGTCTTTGTCTGCGTATTATATTGGGAGTGTACGATTCTGATCTGATTTGGGCTAGTGCAAGGCAAGTGGAGTAGGGCTGTTAGATGATCATTTCCAGGAGAAGTCTGGGGAGAGACCATCTCTTGCTCTCACTGCAGTGATGACAGTTCTGGCTCATGCAGGCAGTTTGTGCTGGCAGGGGAGGGCAGGAGAAGGGCTCTCAGTTTGTAAGTAGTGCAATATAGAGAGCTGCAGTTTTAGCTGTAAAAGATAAGAGACAGATATAAAAGCAGTTTTGTGTAGGTTGTTAGACACACACTGTAGATTTAAAGACTTTGATACACAGTATATTTTACAATATAAGTACTGCAAAATGCTTACATGTTGGTTTGGGGCATAGTCATGAGAAATAAATGGTCTGCTTCTAACAGATAACAAGAAATTTCTTAGCTAAAATCAGCCAGACATTCAAAGCTGACCGAATGTTACCATTGAATTCTAGATCCAAAAATAGACAGAATCTGAATGGGGACCAAAATCCTGCTCAGTAACTGTTGGTAAATCCCAGCAAACCACACTTCTGTGTTGAAAGGAAAACACAGGCATGCATCAGTTGGCTTTGGCAAAGCAGAAACAAATTCGCTTTCTCAAATCTGCTGACATGTTTATCGGGATAACGTGAATGAGTGCATCGCACTTGCCAATACAGCACACAGTGGCAGCAGAAGATAGAAAATGATTTGAAAAGAGATCACAAACTATTTGAATGCACACATGGGGTTGTTACTTGCCCTTCCTGCATAATGAATTACACTTCTGAGGAAGATGCAACCTAGCAGGAAAGCTGGCTGCTGACTATAGCTCTGGGAAAAGATTCATAGGGGAAGTCTGGGGGATAAGCTGGTCACCCAAGCCCTGCAGCACCCAGTGCACTCCTCCTGCTGTCCCCATGGCCCTGGACCTCTGCAGAAGCAGAGTGGGTCTTTGGCCATAATGGGTATTTATTTTTTTAAAGCCTGAAAAATATTTTCATCCCATTTGCTTTAATTCTTATGTACAGTTTGGGCTCTGTATTGCCTGGGTGGAACAGAGAACATGCAACAAAAGGGACAGGAGCTAATTATGAAAAATACCCTTTGCTTTCAGCTTTCTGCCTCTGTGTTTGCTGGAAAATTACAGATTCTCTTGGCAAATATCAAGAGAATATTTGTGACTGAGCTTGCTCTAATGGACATGAACTGTGCCGTGCCTCTCAGGCCTCTTGCACTTTCAGATGATTTCACCACTTTACAATTCAGCTCTTATGATAACATTTAACACACACTTGTTAAACCATTCAGTGCAAAGGAGGCATAAAGTCCGGAGAACGGTAACATTGTGCACAATCCATTTCTAGATGGTCTCCCTCTTACAAAAAATACAAGCAAACAACACAAAGGGCTGAGATGTTGTAACTTTTTAGGGAAGGGAGTAGAAATTTATTGACGGTGCTGATGCCATTTAGCAAATTGAGCAAAATAACACGTGGAACTATCTTTTAGTTCTCTTGCATTGTGTGGGTTTTACTTTGTCAGTTGTTTTAAAAACCAACCAGCAATTGCTGGGAATGCTGAGTTTTAAAAAAAAAAAAAAGTGGGAGGGAGGGGAGAAAAAACTTATCAAGCGTTTCTATAGCTTAGTAAACATGATTAATCCAACTCAGCAAGACTGGACCAAAGAGAATTCATTGACCAGTTGATATTCAGAAACATTTTTGTTTAAACATGGCTTTAAATGCCACAAAAATTGGATCTAGTCCTGAAACCCTGACACAGGCGAAGTTCTTATTGTCTGTACATCTGGGCTTATGGTCAGATCTATTTTAATGTCTTCAAAAAATACAAGTGCTAGTAGAAAAGCAGAGAGTCATCAGGGCTTTTTTAGGGCTTAACGGAATGCAGAGCAAAAACCAGTTTAAAATTAAAGTGCCTGGCCCAAAATATGTTCTTCACATCCCCTTTTACCTGCTCCTCTGCATAGTTGCATAGTCCTTCACAGATCCGCTGCTAGCAGGGTGAAGGATGGGACTCCCATCGGGTGTCTCTTAATCTGCCTTTAGACAAAGGAGTTGAATGTGCTGCTCATCCTTCAGCGTAAGATACCAAGCAACCCTGAGGAGCAGCAGGCACAGGGACAGGTGGCTGCGGTGCTGTAAATGTGGTGTGTCACCCAGATCCACAGAAGTGGGGGACGGCAGATGAGCTACGTTCCTTGGCCCCACAGCCTACCCTCAGTGGTGCCTCCCATCCTTCCCCTGCTCCAGGGGAGCCCCTCGCTGCAGTAGCTCAGCCAAAGGGCCAGCTAGCACTCAGCAGTGCATGTTCGGGTCTGAATTGTGGAAAAGGCAAGGCTTATGTAGCTGTGGGTAGAATCATCGGTCATTTTTGCGCTATCCAAGTTCGGGCAGGATGGAATTCATTGCTGCTGTAAAATGATGCAACATCTCTGAGCAGGGACTCTCTCAGCCCATCTGACCCTGACATACAGGTCACATTAACTCCTATAATTTGCTGAATATTCTTTGAAAAACGTTTTAAAGATTTTCCTTCACCGCATCCAGAGTTACAGCTTACATTTCCCAGAGACTATGGGGAAGGAGAGGACAGATGGGCACAGACAATAGCAGCTGTTGGAAGGGACACTTGTTATAATGGCACCTGCAGAGACTGATATGATGTGGAAAGGAGCCCACAAATTGTTGAATGGTTCTGGGACTTGATTTAGTGTATACACAAGAACCGGAAAAAAGTCTGAATAGCCCCTATCTTGTCAGGACACTGGTACGTAATAAATAACCCCTATAAACATGTTTACCTCCTTTATTCCCAGCAGTGAGAGCTTCTTGATGTAACACATCATTTTCATGAAAACATTTCTAGTTCTCCTCAAGAGCTAGGGGGAGGTTCACCTGAAGAGCTGAAAATGTAATTTGTCCACCTTTTCTACCAAAGTGATCAAGTTTAATATTTGAATGAAATCCAGAATTCCCTTTCCTGGTTCTGTCATCTGTAGGGATTTTCTATGTAGGTGATGGCTGCTTTCTAGCTGCTCCTAGAGACCCACATGAGGGCATTCAAGGAAAAACACTGTTTTGTTGGCAGTTTATTGCAAGTTAGCCAGTGGTGTACATCTGGGATGCAATAACTTCCCACAGCCCTTCCATCACCCAGCCAGCCGTCTCTGATGGAAACGTCTTTGGGTATCATGAATGACTGAGCTGGTTTTAGCAGCACCAGGCTTTCTCAGCTTGACCTCCCTCCAGCTTTCCATGGTGGTTGGAAGTTGCCGACGTGTGTGGCTGAGCAGAGCAGGACACCAGCAGCTGAGATAACAGAGGGTCTGGCCCTGAGGTAGCCAAAGTCTTCAGCAGCCCAGATGAGCAGGAAATTACCCAGTTACAAATCAGCAACCAGGCAAATATACTAAAGATTTCTGCTTAGATGGAGCAAGTGCTGGACTGGAGACTTCTGCAAGGGTTTTCTGCACATGGATCTGGGATGGAGTTGGGCTCTGACGACTCCATCACAGTAAAACCCTCCATGACAGCAGTCAGGCTGGTGGAGCATGGGCCTGACAAGTCCAGGGTGGGCAGCAGCCATGGGCACTTTTATGCTATGAGCTTGATTCTGCCTTTTCCAGGACACTGCAAGCACTGTGCCGGAGCAGGGACTGCACTCTGCCCAGGACCAGCTGCATAGCAGCTAAAGAGGTCAAGGTCCTCACAGCATACATGGGGATGGATCAAGAGCAAAGGAGAAGGTGAGGAGCTAGTTAAAGGAGATGAAGTGTGGTCAGCAGCTGCATGCATTATGGTCTGTGTGTGTACCACAGTCTGTGCAGAGCTCTTTTCTAACACAGACTGTGGCAGGATGGCTCAGAGACAGGAAAAACTCTGCCCTGGCCCTGCCTAGGCTCTGCATGGCTGCCTGGAGAAATCCTGCCTACCCCACTGGTATACCAGTTAGCCCTCAATTCATGACATTTTGAGTATTTATTTCCTGGCTGGCCCTAGTAAGAGAGCATCTCAGCAAAGACGCAGCTTGTAATTTGAAACGGATATAAAAATGCACTTCTCTAAATACATACGATCTGTACCACCTAGCCTATTTTCAAGCAAAGACAACCACACATAGAAAGATGTGACTGGGCACTCTAATTAGAAGATAAAACCTTGCATTAAAGCTAGGTGCTGGGTGGAAGTTGCTACATTTTCACATTCTGTTTGTGGCTACATTCTGTTATCGCTCTGCTTTAAAAGTGCTGCAATTACTGTCTATTTTAATGAACACTGCTGGAGCTGATATAAATACATCACCAGAACATCTTGTATGCCATACACAAAAGTCCCTTTTCCTTCCAGAAGTGCTGTAGTGTTCATTTGCATCATAGATTCATGACCAGGCACATTTAACAGCATGAATCAAAGTGCTTCTAAATGCAGTGTTAGATCCATTGCACCCAACGAGGCTCTACATACCCATCACTAAATCCAGGGCAACTCCAGAATCAGACCAGGCGTAGCCATACCTGGGGCTGTTGGTGGGTATGTTTCTGGATTGCTGTAGAAACATAACAACCCCAAACACTCCCTTTTTCCCTTACTGGGGTTGCTTAACAGGGATTGCAACCACAAGCTGCAGCAAGCAGGGTGCTGGTCATCCAAATGCTCAGACAGTGCTGGGGACTCCCTGCCTGAGAACACCCTGGGAACAAGGGTGTCTTTGGCACTTGCTAACAGTCAGATGCACCCTCCAGTGTTTCATGGCTGTGATGGGGTGCAAAATGCTTCTGTCTCACCAGCTTCCTTCCCCCTGCCAGGGTTTCCAAGCCTTGGAGGAGGTGATCAGGGAACACAGATACACAACAGAGGCGAGCTTTGTGCCAGCAGCTGGACGGTCCCCCCTTGAGCAAAAGAGATCTCCGTAGTTCCCACAGGGCTTTGCCTCCTTTTCGCTGCTTCTTGCAGTCTCTCCATCTTCCCCAACCCTTCTCAGCTGTTTGATGCCAAGGTCCAAGCAGGGCACTTTCCTGATGGTGCCATCAGGAAGGGGAACAAACATATATTCATATATTTTTTCCCCTCGTGTAGAGCTGGTGAAGTGTTAAAAGGCTGGGTTTGTTTCTCCAGGAACCAAGATCCCTGAGGAATCTGCCTCCCCTGCATCATTCTTGTTTTGAGGTGGAATTCGTCAAATTTTTTGCAGATGATAGCAGTTTCTCAGAAAAAGGAGCAAGTTCTGGACAATTTATGCAAAAGAAAAGGCTTATGCAAAAAAAAGGCTTATGCAAAAAAAAAGTAAATCAATCTTGTTCTAGTCTCTAGATGTTTGGACTGTGTTCTCTTTTCATTGCACACAAGCAACTTCCATCACCACTAATATGCAAATAAAAATATTTGACCTCAGTCTTTCCTACAGGGAGAAAACCCTCAGCCATGCCATGTATCCTACAGCCAAGGCTTGTTGCATGTCAGGCCATATTTTTTTCCCTAGCCTGAATCCATGCAGGCTAAGAAACCCACAGGCTCCTGCATAGCCATAGTTATCAGAGAAGACCCAGACCTCTAAGGATGTTTCAGCTCAGTCCTTCTTCAGGTAAGGTTTTTCACAAGTTATTTTCCATATTGCAGAAGTGTTATAACTACAAAACTGTAGTGATGGAAACGGGGACTCAACTGGCAAGAGCTGTTTAGTCTGTTGTTAATATATAGCAGGCAGCTCGCAGACACTGAAACTGCAGCTAGATTCCTGTCTTTACCCAGGCATTTTCTGCATACCAAAATTAACTGTGGTCAACAAAGAAACCTTGGATTGGTCGACAGTGAAATCCTTTAAGCAAATGCACAGATGAATCATTGTGCCAGGTCTAGGGTAGGGGGGAAATCTGAATTTGGGATGCGTGCTCTCTGCAGGTCCAGAGGAAGTGTGAAACCCACGAGCTCCTGCAGATACCTCCCTGGCCAAGGCTGACTTAGTGTGGTGCAAAAGTATTGGTGTTAAACATTGCTGTCTCGACTGGTTATGTGGTTGTGCTCCCCATCAGAGCTGCATTCCATGGGATGACACAGAAGAGATGTGAGGTCCCCACATGGCGTCAGGAGTGCCATTCGGTGAGTGAAGTTCTTGGTGCACTGCCAGGGCATCCATGGGGTGGGTTTTTGCATGAAGCTATGAAAAATTCAAAAACTGAAGGGCTGTCCATCTACGGCAGTAGCCTTTCTCATGTCTCATAGGTAAGACAACTTATTCAGCTATGGTGCATTTGAGAATGGGATGTTAGGACTGGGAATTTTCTATTTGTGGGCTTTGAGAAGGACTCTTAATAGGGCTGTGCTGAAAAAGGCAACTGCAAGTGCTCAGCAAAATGCAGGCTGGGAAGGGACTTCTCCCTTTATACACTCCTGGGGGGACACAGGACAGCAGGGAGGGGAAAGCCATTTCAGCAGAGGACAAGGGTGACTCAAGAACAGGCAGAGATGGCCACAAACTTATTTAGGCTGGAAAACTGAAGCTAGGAAGGGTCTTCAGAGCAGGGGGTGCTAGATGCCCCTGGCAGAAGGGGAGGGAGAGCCTGCCTGCCCCAGGTCCTGTGGATTGCCAAACCCCTTGGCTCTGGCAGCCCATTATTTCTCCAATGACAGTCACTGGGAGGACAAAATATGTGCAGAGCTTCACCTTTTCCTGGCATTGCTAGTAACACAGTAGGCTCCACAAGGTTTATAAACGCTGCCAGCAAGAATGACAAAAAGCTCTATTCCTGGAGCAGCTGGGTGAGATGTTACCAGCTGCAAATAAACTCATAGATAACATAAAGCAGCCTCCCTCCCTCCTCGGCGCTTGGCTTCACTTCCCATCCCAGACTAGGTTCCCCTTGGAGGTCCTGCCAGTCACCACACTCCATCTTCATCCCATGGTACACCTCCTCAATCCATGGCCAGAGTCAGGGATATCCTCAGCCTCCGGCGATGGGTGGCAGGAGAGTGACAGTGCCATTGCTCATCTGAAGGCACAGGGTGGGGAACCTGCACCTTGTCGTCTTCCTCTTGGAGCCAGGCAAGAGGGGGGTTAATAGTTGCAGCCTGGTGTGATTTAGAGGTGAACATCCTCTTCTCCAGTCTTGACCTATGGAAAGAGCAAATCTCATGTTTCTCAGGCATACGTGCTTCTGCAACAAGCTGGGGCTATTACTGCAGTGCAACAAAGTGCTGCCGCAACGAGGAATGTGAGTACAAAGGTCTCCAAGTGCTGGTGGTGGCAGAGATTCCCATTCACAATGAGACATGACTGTGGATTAATTCTGGCCCAGCCGTTGCTCTGAGCGTTTCAGAGTCACGAGTCAAGCTCCAAACATCATGAGTTTGACTTAAACATGACATTCAAGAAAAATAATTAAGAGTTTCCTTGGTTTTTTGGCATCTGACACCCAAGCTTTTAAGTTACTCTTGGGTCACAGTCTTCCCCACACAGCCACAGCATGGCAAATTGACTTTTAATACAGGCAAGCCAAGATTTTCACCTCCTGACCTGCCTCCAGGAACCGGGGTTTTAACTTGCACCATTAAACATCACAAGACTTTCAGTAAAATCATGAAAGCTGGCAGCAGTCCTGACATAGCTAGGAAGGATCTGCTTTAGGACATGGCTTAATACTAAATCCTAAACCTCTGGTCTTGAGTGGATAAAGCCCAAATCTGATTTTTCTGTTCGTCTTGCCTCCACATTTTAGCACTTTATGTTATGTTGCCTATAAAAGTGGTCAGAGTTGATCCAGATGAACAGTGGGAATAAGACTTCAGCAAATGCAACCTGCAATGGGGAAAAATAACTCTCTGTCTTGCAAATGGAAGTTAAAGGCCTATTAGTTGAACTTGGAAAGAGACTATCCCTTTCCCAGGGTACAAAGCGGAGCCAAGTTTCTGCACCTAGCGTGGGGCGCGGGTTCCTGACAAAGCTAATGCTGGCTTGGAGCAGGGCTAGCCGTGAAAGCCGGGCATCCTGCCCATTGCAACACCTCAACTGGAGGGGCTGGGATTGCCCAGTGCTGTCTGGGGGGATGCTGTTAAGTTTTTCTGGTCCTCTAGGAAATTGTGGTAAATCCTTCAGGTTTGTAGCACTTTCCTACATCCCTTTCTCACCTAGCGCTGTGATGGGGTAGCACGCTGGTTTGTTCAGAAATGATATGAGATTTCTGGAAATAAGTGAGTTGGTAAAGTACCATTCGACCTTCCACAGACTGCTTCCCCCCTCCAGGCTGTTTGGCTGTCTGGGGTCCAGTTTGGGGCACCCCTCACATTTCAGTCTAGGGGTTTGCATGTCTTTTCTCAGCTTGTTGTGACACTCTTCTACCGGGTTGCTGCCTGGCGAATGCTCTACTTGTAGCTCAGTTTATCCCAGCCCCTGAGGGAACTGCAGTGCCTGAGATGCTGTTTGGATCTCAGGTTTCTGTTTAAATATTTTGTCTGTGGTTTCTGGCTGTCTGAGTCCCTCCAAGGACCCCTAAAAACTAACAACTCCTGCTGCTGACAGTGGACTCCACCTCCACTGATGCTTCCCCCTGCACCTTTGAGTCCGGGCAGCCAGTTCCTGCCCTGCCTGACTCCGTTTTGCAGCCAGTCTGACAAAATGCCGGTGCAAGGACCCCTGTGCAATGCAGGAGAGGCTGCCAGCCCCCGTGTGTGATGCCTTGGCTGCTGCTTTGTTACCAGGATGGATTTGACCAACGGGTCTGCCCCAAACCACACATTTTTCTTCTTGAGGCCCCTACTGCCATGCTGCTCCTGGGGCACCACTTTAGGACTCTGCCCTGTGCTAGCTTTGCAATACGCGTGCCCCAAAATCCTGGGGAGTAACCTGATGCATATCTTCTCCCGGTCATACGACACTAAAATCAGCAAGAACTGACAAACGGGGAAATTCGCAGGGAAAGCTGGCCTTCTACCCCCTATCTGTTAAGTTCATTAAAGGTAGCTTTTAGCATCAAACCAGACATCCCATGAACAGCTAAGAAAATACTGAACGTCAGCTTAGATGGGAAAGTGCACCCTTGGGCTGTCCTCTCGCAGCCAGCCTTTCCAGGTGCCCTCTCTACCACCAATATGTGGGCTGCGAGACTGGCTTCTGCAGAAACCGCTCCCTGGAAACTTGTTTCATTAAACCAGTAAAAATGTGCCTTACCATTTCCTGCTCCAAGTGGCTATTCTGGGTTCAAAAGCAACTGGAATGTTAGGAATTATTAGGAGAGGAACAGAAAACAAAGCAGAGCCTCTGTATAAATCCATCTCAAATATCGTGTCTGCTTCAGCCCTGCTCTCTCAGGCAGATGTAGCAGAGCTAGGAAAGGTACAAAGGTGACCAGAGGGATGGATCAGCTTCGAGGCCACGGACGAGTAGATACACCGAGGCTCTTCTCCTAGAAAGGAGGTGTGGGCAAGGGAGAACGCAGTACAGGTCTATAAATTACAAAGGGCGTAAAGCAATGTTCATTCACTTGTAATGCTGGCCATTGGAGGCATAGACAAGTAGTGAGAAAGCAAACAGCAAAAAGCATCAGTGGAAGAAAACCCCACCAAATGCTGTGAAACACAGTGACACGAGTGGCTCAGGACAGAAACCACCGGTACTGTGGGGTCAGTGCAGTGACGACCGGGGCCACCCGCATGTGCTGGTGTCCCCCCTCCCCTGGACCGCACTACGGGGACCCTCTTCTGGCCCCCTACAGCTGCCCCAACGTTCTTAAACCTCTCGGCCCCCATCAGAGGTGTTACCCTGCAGACGGCTTTGGCTGGCCTGAACCAGAGCAGAAACGTTCTCCGGGTCGCAGAGCTGCCCCTCGCCGCCGGCCCCAGCCCCAGAGCAGCCGCCCCGGCGGGGGGCTCGGCCCGCAGCCGCCTGCTGCCACCTCCCGGGGAGGGGAAGGGAGGGGAGCGGAGACCCGGGCCGGGCCGGGCCGAGCCGGGCACCGGGCACCGCTGGGGGACGAACCCATCCCCCGGGCGGTGGGTGAAGCAGCGGGCTGGGCTGCCGCACGCAAACACCCTCCCCCAGCAGCAGCCGGGCTCTGCGCAGCAGTCCGCCCGAGGCACGGCAGCAGGCATAATTTTAGAGATAATTATCCCCTGGTTTTAGTTCAGGGGTATTTTATGCCTGTTGGAGTGAACTGACTCTGTGCCCTCTCCCGGTATGTTTTTAGCACGACGGTTATGCTTTTTTGCTACTTATAAATTCAGTGCCCTTTCTGTGTAAAGCCTGTTCCGGCTCTTGCTGCGTGCAAAGTGTCACCCAGCCCTGGCAGGGGAATCAAGCTAGGAAAAGAGTGGGTTTTACCATTAAGCCCTCAATTTTATTTAAGGAGTACTTAAAAAAATTATAAGGTACAGATTGCTGAAAAACGTTTATTTGGAGCATAGGATCAGGGCATGCTCTGAACACTGAGGGGATGCTGCACGCTCAGCTGTTCTTTCAGGACTGAACGGCTCCATCCCTTTGCAAGCTGGTTTAAGAAGGGATCAGGTTTTATTAGCAAGTCTACCATCTTTTGTCAATATTTACAGGGGAGGCGCAACTGAAATCAGGGATACTGCCATTTGTGACAGTGTTTCTTGTTCATCTTCCATAACATCCAGATCATTTGCATGAAGCGGTGATGTCTCCTCCCGAGTTCATTAACCTGGAAGTCAGTTTGCATTCGTTTTCATTTGGACATACGCAGAGCCAGGTTTGCTCTGATAATTTTGCTGATAATGTTAAAGGCAAAAGAGATCACAGCAAAGATTTTACACAATACCTGTTGAAAACCTCCCACTGCTTTGGCTGTGCTTTGGAGCCAGCTTTGTGAGCTGCAAACTGCCTGCATGGCCAGGCCACTGCCCCACTGCCTGGGGGTGGGCACTGATGGGGACCACGGCCTCCCCCAAAGCACCAAGGCAGCAGCCTATGCAGCCACGCGTACTGTGCCCCGCACTGTCACGCTGCGAGGCTGAACTTGCACCAAAAGCCTGTTGAAGGAAGGGAAATAAACAGAGGTGACATTTGACAAGTTAGTCTTTTATTCAGTGCATTGGACTCGTACATCACCACGTCAACTAACAACATTTCACACATTCCTGTAAAATCAACATCGAGTCCAGTCTCTTGTTAAAGATGCTCAGTGTAAAATGTAAAGCAGTCTATCAAATATTTACTTTAATAAGTATAGCTTGGAGCCCAGTAACAGGCTGTGTCCAGCACTTTCAGCGCTGGGTTACAGCAGTGGATGGAGAATGGACCAGTGACTCACGGTTGGTGCAGGGCTTCATTAACAAATGTCTAGACCCACCTCATTAACATCTCAGCCAATGTTCATCAGACTGCTGTGGAGCCTGGCCTCTCTCCTGCAGCTGCTAGTTCAGTTGTGCCAGTGCTTTGAGCATGGGTGGAGCTGCACCTATGAAATCCCTAATGCAGCACTGGAAAACCTGATTTGGGTTGGGGCAGCCTGTCTGTGCTCCGCAACGAGGACAGTCACTCCAGAGGCATGGCACGGCACGTCTCACCCCATCCCCGCAACTGGGCCAGCAGCAGCAGTCAGAACAGCACAGCAAACCAAAGAGAAATGCAAGGTGCTCAGGCCTGACTATTGGGGCAGAGCGAGACATTTTCAGGATGGAGAGGTCTTTCTTACACTGCAAACCTCCGGGCAGGGATGCCTGCACACACAACAAATGGGGCAATCAGATGGATGCTAGGGAACATGGGCAGTTGGAGCATCCCCACTGGTGCCACTGCTGGGGCACGTCCCTCAGCCCCGCACATGCTCCACTTCCCGCTCTGTCTCCCACGCAGGCAGGCACAGTGTCCTCAACCCTTTCCCACCCATGGGACAACACAGGGAAGGCTTGTTGGGTATGGCTTGGAGATGTTCCCCCCTCCCTCTTGCAGGAGTCACCCCAGGCAGCACGGGGTGCCCTGGCAGGGGGACAGGGCTGGTGCCAGCCCCACAGCTCCCCTGCAGAGCACTCCCAGCAAATCCATCTTCGCTCATCCCCCTCCACCACCCTGCTCATGTCCCACCTGCCCTGTGCTCTGGCCCCAACTCTCATCCTCCCTCATCCCTGCCCTCAATCGCTCATTCATTCTGTGTGTAAGGAAGGAGACGGCACATTGCCAAATTAGCTATCTCAGAGGAAATCTATCGAGTTTTATTGAGCTGCCCGTTACAGGGCCTGGACTGTTATGGGCAGTCCCTGTGACGAGCATGCAGTGCTAAGGCATGGTGACTGTCCGGCCGGCGCTCCTGGCTGCTGTAAAGCGCCTCTTATTCCTCAGACCAGAGAATCTCTCATCCAGCGTCAGGCTGGTCTGCAGGGGAAAGGGAGAGCGAGTCAGTCCCACGTCTCGTGGCAAAGCATGACCAAACTTGTAGCAGGGTATTGATTAGAGCCCATCAGTCAGGACGGTGCTTCACAGCCAGTTAGTCAATTAAACCACTCAGCACACGGAGACAAGGAGCTCGACAGACTGTGTGTGGCTGGAAAACCTCCCAGCCCCAAGACACTGGGCGTCCTCGGCAAGAACAGGAACAAGCAGATGGCATTTGAGCACAAGGCATCAAGTAAAACCAAACCGTCCAGACAAGAAACGCCGGCAATGAAGAAGGTGGAGCAGGATTTCTGACCTGCCTCAGGGCTCTTGGACCATACTTCAGCATAAAACAAGGCACCAAGAAGGTCACCAAAGCAAAGAGAGAGCAAAGCCCAGAAGTGCTGTGTGTCTCTGAGGAGTGGGGAGCACCGACAGTGAAACGGTCCGCCCCGGCCAGGACCACTCACAAGCAGCATCTCCCCGCTCCAAGAAAGCACATGGACAGGCCAAGAAGGGCCAAGAGAGTGGGGAAAACTGGGCTGAGTCTGTAGTTGCAGAATAGTCTTCTCAGGTGCTTTCAGTGTTGTGAGCAACCTAGCCAACATGGCCACAGGACTTTCCTCCCGGGTTATGCTAGATAAACCCAACTGGCAGCCCCAAAAACCTGAGCGTGATGTTAACAGCTTAGCGGCAGGGCTGCTGCAGGGTGCAAGGTGCTGCCTGTCCTGTCGACAATCCTCTACCTGGTTGGCCATCGCACGGAAGTTGAATCTCAGCAGCACTCCCTTGGGCTGGGGCTTGGCCACCCGCGGCGGGGGCCTCTGGCTTCGCAGGAATGGGCGCTTGGATCCGGGCCTGGGGAAAGCACAGATCTGAAGTCACTCAGGATGCTAAGGCAGCTCGCTTCCTATCGTCTGCAAACCAGCAAGGAGTAAAGGAGACACCCGCATGCCCCATACATCCCATGGCATGTCTCACGGCAGCCTGGGAGAGTCTGAAGGGTGCCAGGAGAGCTGCCGTGCAGGCAGAGTTCCAGCACTGGGGACTGTGTCACATCAAGGCTATCACGGGGTGCTCTCTGCACCCAGGACATGCCAAATGCCCTCACCCACCCTTCTTTCTACCCCTGGGTGGGTGCCGGGTCCAGCAGCTGCACTGGCTCAGCCCAGGGGTGAAGCCGCCCCCTCCCAGCGTCTGCACTCCTCTGACACAGCAAGCATGCAGTGTCGCTTCGGGGCGTGCGGCATTTCCCCCGCGACACCTCACAGCGAGCACAGCCAGCCTGCCACCTCCCACACGCTGCTGGCACTTCCATTTCTCCTTACTCTGGATAGCAAACAAGCCGCATGGTAATTACCGTCTCCTTTCAGATATGCCAGGAAGGGAACGAGACATCATTTGCTAACCATTTTGGGCCTGAACCATTCATTGCGCACTCTAATAGAAGAAGCGAAGCTGCAATAATGCTAAAAGGATTTGCAATGGCTTTTGTAGGGCTCCCATCCTAACAAATCACCTCATTTACTTACGCGCCGGTCTGGCCCGCCTGGGGATTAGCCACAGAAACCGTCAGAACTGCTCCGGGGCTGGGTTTCACTTGCCACCTGCCGAGACAGGGAGATGTATCCAGCTTCAATTCGAGCATGAAAGAGCACGTCATGTTTGCAGCATGCCTTTGTTCACCAATTACCTTCTCATCCTTGGTGGTTTCCCTTCTCCATTAGCATCCATCTGCTGTGAAATATATTTAAAAAAAATGACTTAAAGAATTAGCTCTCAGAAACAATGATTCCTTTTCCAGTATTTCATTTGGTATATCTGAATAGCGCTTTCTTTGCACGTTGTCAAGAAATTCGCTAATTTTGGGTTTCCTGCTGGCACAGCGATCTGTATGGGGTGGCTTAACTTTGCGCTGCTTGTGCTGCTGTATAAGCTGCAAGGTTTACTTTTATCACCTGCCCAGGTTTTATTTTCCAGCTGTCAGAATATTAAGCTGCATTAAAAATTGCCTGTCCTGCAAATACTTTCCTAGGAATATATTCATTGTTAAAGTCATCCCAGTTACTTTTGGAAGCAAAGATACAACTGGGCAAAGGCTGGTAAAACTGAAGGTTTGTCACCATCAGCATGTTGCAGAAAAAAAGTCTCGATACTGACCCCTCTCTGAAAGTTGGCTTTGGAGAATCGCTGCTGCATCCGCTTCTGCTGGAAGGCTGGTCCCCTGTTTAGCACGAAAGGCCTGCTGATAAAGGAGGAGAGAGAAAAGGACATAGGTGAATATGATGCCAGGTCTCTCCTAAAGTTTAATGCTGAAATACCTAACCCAGCGTGGTATTAAAAAGCAGTATGAGAAGCAAGTGAGGCTGTGCGTTACCAAGTTCAGCCCAACAAGTTTTTTTGCCAGCAAAGGATTTCAGAGGAACTCGTTTTTCTGCTCAAATGAAACAACAGCTTGTGTTTGTTCTGAACTCTGCTTGTTAAAAAAATCATGGAAGAAAACCGTAGAAAAAAATTTGGTCAGAAGGGACCTCTGGAGGTCATTCAGTCCCTGCTCTACTCAAAGCAGAGAAAGATGGGATTGCAGCGGAGCTTCCTTTTGAGCTCGGAGAACACAAGGACCACAATGAGACAGGCAGCAAGACTGTGCCCAGTACGCGGCAGCCTGCCTTCGTCACAGCTCCTGGGGTGCAGCGTCTGCTCCTGCAGCCCTTCACCAGGACAGACTCCCTCTCCCTGCCTATCCCTTACGGCTGGAGTCTGTATTTCCTGGCTCTATGAAAAGAAATGCTATTTCACCCTTCAAAAGTTTTCCCCAAAGTGACAGAGGAGAAGTTTAATAAAAAGACAAAGGTCACATTTTCCGTGCTTTCTAAAATAAAATGACAGATCGAATACCTGAATTATGAACTATCAGCATAAGGCTATTTTATTTCCAGGTGCTTTCCTAACATACCCAAGGGTATTTTTCTCACATTGCATGAAGAGACAGCTGTAGCCACTCCCAGCTGACCAAGAGCAGAGCCCCAGGAGCTGCACAAGGAATCACTGAAAACCAAAGAAGCCCACAGTCACCAAAGATTTTACCTTCTCCCTGGGGCGTTGGTGCTGGCAGCAGCTGCTCTAAATCTCTTGGGCCCTGGGGGTGGCCGTCGCCGTCCCTCTGGCTGCCCGCTGCTGCTGCTTTTGGCGAAAGCATCGTTGTTCTTGTTGCCCTGAAAAAGCAGCGAGAGCTCAGCAATTGCCACCCGTCCTGCAATCTCAATGCACAAAGAGGGAGTGAGCACGAGCGACAGCACACAACCGCCCTTCCCTCCACCGACTGCCGCTGCCTGAAAAGCGGGTGCATTTATTTGGCATTTTCTATAGCTCTGTCTAGGAGGAAATCCAGCCTGCTCCTAAGTGCAGGTGGCGATTGCTGACACTGCAGAGGTTCCCTCACTGCTCTTGGACACGTTCAGCACCACTTGCAATTGCTTCAAAGGGGGCTCAGCCCCATGCTCTGTGCTCTGCATTCCCTCTATTCTCATTCCCAACTGTTATTCCTTTGCAACTTCTGCAGTCTTGCAACAGAACAACCCTGCTCTGCAAGTGCTTTTTTTCCTCCTTTGATATTTTCATGATGGGAAACTGATTCCTCGCTAGATCTGTTAAAACCTGTTCTCTTCCATGGTCTTTTGTATCTATGACAGAAATATTTCTACCGAGCAGTGTTGCTGTAGTCTCAACATTTGGACTTAGTATACGCTGTTGTCAACAATCAGTATGTGTGTCTTGGTTCCTGGGCATGAAACTACAAGTACCAGGAAGAATGTTTCATTCTAATAGTGCAGAAATACAAAAAAAGATTAGTCCATGGAGTGCAAATCTCGCACAAGCCTAGCATTATAGCTTTGCTCAGGTTTCTTTTCGGTCATTGACTCTTTCTTGTTTGGACACGTACGTTGCCCAGTCCAAGCCCTGAAGCATCAAGCACATCAGAAGACCCCTCAGCAGCATAGGTCCTCCTGCAGTTACTTATACAAATTGCCACAGACTTTTATTTCTGTGGGACAACCACCATCACTGTTACTACCCACTAACTGAGATGTGTTTCCACATTCTTCCCACTTGGTTTATTTCTGCAAAATGGAAGCTACTATAGAATTATGCCTCCTAGCAACTGCTTATTACTTTCTGTTAATACCCAGCCACACTCAATATCTGAGTCATCGCAGTCTTTATTTTCAGGAATAACCACACTCCATGCACATGCATGCTTAGTTTAGGGCTCTCTTATACCCACAGGACACAGCCATTAAATCTGCCATCATGTTTGCCACTTCGGTGTTTTTTTAAAAGCTTACTGAGCATATGTGACCTCCTAATTGATGGAATTTCCATCAGTGAGGATAAAAACAACCCCCTCTCAAAGAGGACTATCTACCTGCCTGATTACCACCTTCTACACCAAGCCAGTTTAATGTTAGTGACACTCAGAAGAAAGCTGTAAGAATTACTTTAATGGTGAACATGTACCTTCCTTCCAATCTCTTGAGTCTTAAAAATAACTCAAAACCCAAATGAAAATATTTCAATCTTTTTTTTTAAAGTGTTTTTGAGCAGAGATAAGACCTAAACATTTAAACTTGAAAAAGGGAAAGCCATGGATGAAAAAAATGCATTTTACACTGAAGCACGTGGGCGATCTGACCCATGGCTATCACAGTACTGGGAATCAGTGTCTCTGGAGGGGATACCCACTTGCTAGTCAAAAATATGTCTCTAAACCAAAGCCACCTGAAGTCAACAACAGTCTGTCCTTTGACTTTACTGAACCTTGGTAAATGCTCTGGGTGGAGGACAAATAATGGTGAATCTTAGCATACCTCCTCTAAACGATAATAGTAAGATGAGATGACATGGAATTTGTTTTTATGGAAATATTTTAAAATCTTTTAAGAACACATTTTCAAAAAATCTTGTTTGTAAAACCCATGGGAACCGATTCAGTAAAATTATGCCAAGTCATAAGCTTATAAAACCAACTGGAAAATTGCTGGTTTATATGCATATGTGTCTGTACTTACCTATGCCTGCAAATGCTATGCATGGGCATATAAAAGATGGTGCCTGTAAATTTTTTATGTATGTAGATTTTCCTTTGGGGTGATCCAGGATCATAAAATCCAGCAGATTTCTACATGACATTTGGGAACAGCTGTACCTTCCTTACCACCCTACCTCTTGAGCTGATGCCTGGCGATTTAAAGGGCTCACTCCATTTAATGCAGCAGCTGGTCTTCTCCTGGGACCGGGCACAGTATTCCTGAACTGCCTTCGATTATATTGTTGTTGTCCAAACCCTCTTCT
Source organism: Haliaeetus leucocephalus (assembly GCF_000737465.1). Classification (NCBI taxonomy): domain Eukaryota; kingdom Metazoa; phylum Chordata; class Aves; order Accipitriformes; family Accipitridae; genus Haliaeetus; species Haliaeetus leucocephalus. The sequence goes on from NW_010972625.1 coordinate 184,746, forward strand.
AAAACGGTTAGGTCCTACAAAAATAAACTCTTATTTTAGCATCCTTAAAAACTCAATTTATTATTACAGTTTTGCAAATTAATTACAAAGTTAACTTAATATGATATAGGAGTATCTACATAACTAGTGATGCAAGAATCACATCAATTTATTCCAGAAAAGTAATTTTGCAGAATATTAAATAATTTATCTTTCCAACGTCTCATTAACATTCTTATTATATGTAGGACTGACAAACACATTATTTGATTTGAAAGAATATAGAAAAGCCTTCCACAATTCTGATTCCTAATAAAGGCAGGAACACTCACATCAGGAAACCTGTCAATCTGTTGTCAGACTTCACATTGCTATGAATCAACTGTGAAATGGAAAAAGCCTTTTGATACAGATACGCAAGTGACTCAAGCATCCAGAAGCCAATGCCACAACAGCCTGGAATAGCTCTGAGTGCCCACATTATAGCACTTGATAAGTGAAGACTGGACCACAATTTTTTTTATATATATATGGGGTTTCTTTCAGCTTGACATATCCTTACCGCATATATTGAAGGGGGCACCTTCTGCTGCTGTTTTACGTAACTGCACAGTACATACACACCAACATACACACCAACAGCTCATCTTGCATTTAACGTTTTCCCCTAAGCCTGTTTATGATTTTGAGGTGTGCTGAAGTGTCGAGCGAGAGGAAAGCACTCCATCAGATGGAGGCATAGTGTATTGAAGCCTAATTACTCCACATGATAAACTTCTGTAGTCATAACGAAGTAGACATTTTCTGAGTCGCTATACCAGTGAAACGTACGGACATACTCAGAGGGGTGTATAAATCAGGCATAAAGCAGTGCATGGCAGAGGGCAGCAAGACTGCAGTTAAACCCTGGACCATATAGCAGAACCTCCCTGGTACCAACCACAGAGCAGTTAGATGCATGTATTGATCCTATACCATCGACTCCTACACCACAACAATTTATAATGACTTGGAGCAATTAGAAATGAAGTGCTCTGAGGCAGCGGTGACATCGCTGTCAGAGGCCACCACCGCAGTGATTAATGAAGGCTCCAGCCCCAGGGTGTAACACCGGTCGGCGCCAGTGTGGGCTGGTTACACTGGAATACAAGTGAAGACGATTTGAGCTGCTCTGGCCCTAAAACAAAAGGGCACCAGGGCACACCCGTGGGAAGCACCTCCCAAACAGCACGTCGGGGTTGCTTCGATCCCTACGGCCGGAGATGCTGGCTGGGAACACTCACAAAAATGCAATACTATTCACAGGCCCTGTGGGGCCAGTCGTTATTTTCTTTGCAAACAATGCCCTCTCACCGCAGAAGCGCAGGTGTGTAAATGTTCCTCTCCAAACACTTGAATTTTGGCAATCCGTGTCTTTTTGACCAGATGTGGTCTCGCTGTGTTTAACAGCCCTTTCTCTCCTCCTGGTTCTGTCCCCACAGTCTGTTCTTCCCCTTCTTGTTCCCTTCAATGCCCATCCTGGGCTCGCCCCTCTCTCTTGCCCGTTTGCCAGACCGCTCTCCTGCAGGCCACCAAACCTTGCAACACACCTCTCTGCACCCTGGGGAGGGCATCTCCTCTGCGGCAAGACAGACCGAGCTCAGCTGCCTTTCCTGGTACTTCATCGGTGCAATGGGAGGGACTGATGCAAAAGGCAGCCCTGGAAAATCATGCCCCTGTCAGTCAGTTTGCATTAGAGAGCCTCTGCTCAGCAGTGCACTCAGGCATGCCTCAGCCGGTGTAAATAACTAATGCCGGAGCCATCAGCCTCCAAGGGGTACCCCGTGTACACCAGCTGGGGACCAAGGCCTCGGTCCGTCACGTGTATCCTGAAGTGTGACACATGGGAGGCTCCATCTCTGCAAAAAGTCTGGCAAATATTTAGTAATGAAAGAACATTTGAATAAAACCCCACAGCATCAGCAGCCGGGGAAGACCCCCACCGTGTTTGGGTGCACGCTCAGAGCCTGGTGCTGAGCACACCTGTGTTGGCCAAGAGGCACCTCTGCCCAGCAAGTCCAGTCTGGGGAGAAGCCCCGATGCCTGACAGACTCTTTTTCCAAGGATATTTGAAATTCAAATTTCTTGTCATTAAAAATCATCTTTCCCCCACTGGGGAGACGGTTTAAGCCATATTCCAGGAGGGATAACAGCACTTAACTTGCACGAATTCTCTTGCTGGTTTAATAAGCATAATACCCTTCTCCAGCCTCTGTCATTACAGTGCTGGGCTGTTCTGATCGTCATTTTGACAATGGTTATCATGTCTCAGCCCAGAAGGGACTGCATTTCAGCCCCTGAAGAATTATGGGCTAAATTCCCAGTCGTGCTGAGCTTCCCAAAATTGCTACTGACATCAGCACCACACAGCATGGTGGGTCTCTGCACTTGGCAGGGCTGAATTCAGATTCAGTTAAAACCTATGAAATACTAAGACTAGCAGAAATAAATCTATAAATGAACAGAAAAGTTCTCCTTTCTAAGGAATAGCTAAAAAAATATTTTGTTTGATTTATTTGACTCTGCATGCAGTAGTCACTTGAGTGTGGAAGAATATCAAAGCCTGTGTTTTTGACAGAAAAATCAATTTGCAAAAGGCAATTATCATCATTTTGTTTTGAACTGGAATGATTCTTGGTAAGGCAATATGTGGTGGAGACCAAGAACACGAGAGTGGGAGGCAGACCGGAGACAAGCAGGATTGCTCCTAGCAATCCCACTGGCCTGATGTGCCATTGGCACTCCAAGGCAAGATTGCAATGACATTGCTGCAAAATGTCACTAAAATCTTCAATGAAGTGATTTAGCAGTAGTTAAAAAAAAAAAGCAAAATTTTGATAGAGATGGCATTTCATGCAGCAGGTCACTTTGGTTTTGTAGATAAAAGCTAGTACAACCAAACATAGATTAGTGTGAGATCACTCGGTAGTATAAAAAACCTCATCATAAAAATAGCATGGTTGGCAAAAGAGACAAATTAGCTCCAATAACTGAGCTATCAAAGACAGTTACTGAAGGGGTAATTTAAGTGTGTTCTGGGAAAAAGAGGATTAGGAAGAGGCATAATTAAAATATGCAAAGCCAAAAGGGAATAGAGACTAGATATTAAGTCACTTTGAATTAGTAATTCATGAGAGGGTGGAAGGGAGAGAAATGGATGAATTTATGCTCTGAAAGGGCCCTGATATTCCATTGTTGCAGACAGAAAAGCTATTCAGACCCCGAGTACATCTTATACGCACACAGGAATTAGACAGGAGAAGGATTTAAGAGCTGTATTTTGTTACACAAATGTGTTTTCCAGCTTGGCAGGCCTCCACCATCCCAAGGCGCTCACCTACCTTGCAAATTCCTCTGCATCCAGGCGCGGAAACGGGGCCGTCCATACCCATATGCCGAATTCCTGTTCTTGACCTGCTGCCTTCGCCCATCCCCTGCAGCGCTGGCATCTGTTTGCTCTTTCCTGTGGCGTTTTATGATATCATCTAGATTGAAATGGCAAAGGGGAAACCCATAAAACCTGCACTTTCTACCAACAGTGATTCCCACTTTCAGTGCTTGCAATTGTCCGCAGTAAAAATGGAGCTTGCGGTTCTGTAAGCTACGCTGGCCGAACAATAAAAGACTAAGCTTAGCTCAGAAAGTATAGGATCAATTTACTCGGCTCCTGCAGGCTGGAGATTAGAGTGCAGCAAATTATTTAAAAATGTGCTACCATCCAGCACGTATCCACCATGTGCAGGACAGAGATTTCAGACTCACGTCCCACCGAGGGATCCAATCCTGCAGATTTCCCACAAGCATAAGGGAATATCTTTTTGCAGGGGCACTGGGAGCTCAGTGCTGGGCAAAGAACATTTTTTGAGAAGGTCTGACTTGGAAGGCTGCGGGATAGGTGGTCAAAGGGGGAAGAATGGGCAGAAGCACCCATGGGTGCAGCCATGCTGTGACGGCTGCTCCAAGGCGCTCCCCCTGCCATGCACGGGACATGGGCGCTGCCCCGTGCAGAGGACGTGTCCCTGATGTATAAACAACAAAAATGCTGCTCAACTGTCATGCAAACACAAGTGGTATGAATGTTCCCCTAGCCCCTAAATTTGTAAAGGGGAGAACTGAAGCTTGGTGCAGTAAAGGCTGCGATGTGAGGGCTGTGGGGAAGGAATCTCACTTGTACAGAGTGACTGTCAAGAAAGGTGACATCATGGTCTGCAAACACTCGTGGCTCACCAGGCGGTTGCAGGACGGTTTCTTTTCAAGTCCCATCTCCTGGAGTCAGCTACCTGCATGTCTTTCCTCAGTGCTTTAAAAAAACAAAGCAAGTTTCTAGCCCTTGGTGGTATGAGATGAAGCTTGAAGCCATAAACCTTTATGGCTCAAAAACCAGTAAGCAAATCGATGCAACATGCACAATGAATATCACCAGTACTTTGTATTTTAAGTTCCACAGTCTTCAGGACCTAACTCTTGATTTTCTGACTATCTGGGGTAGATGCTCCTGCTTAATTACTTAATATAGCTAACCTAGAAACAGCTGGATAAGGATGTGTCAACCACAGAGCAAGAACCTCTTAGCTTTTGCCATTGTCTGGTGAAGCAGAGAGGGAGAATATCCCAAATACAAGAGGACTGTGCGGGGGATGCCTGCTCTCCCCTGCAAAACTTGGGTTGTCCCGTATAGACCTGTCTACACCGCACCAAGGGAACCAGCTCTCGTGCTTCACATTGAACACATCGATTTGATTTTCATGCTTGCCCCACTGCCAGCAGCAGTAAGATATTTTGGGAACCCTGCAGAGCTCTCTGCAGACAGGACGGAGGGCAACCAGCCCGCTCCTGTGCTGCTGCAGTATGAGCACTGGGACCAGGCACAGCTGCCTCTCGCCTCTGAAGCCCAATCGCCACCCCACCAGGTTTTATACCCCAAAAGGGGTATAAAACAGCCTGAATGCAGCAAAACTGACCCGGGATGTGCTGCCAATGTCCCTGGACTCCCCTCACCCAAACTTACTAGGCAGCTCTGAAAATGTACTCTACTGAGCTCTTCCATGAACTATGACATGTTTCTCGCATTCTTTGCAAGACACCATCCAAATGCAGTTCCCAAGGCGCAGAGCTTGTATGAAACAACCAATTACTTTCCCTGTGATTTAGACACTTTTGGTTTAAAACTATATTAGTAGCACTGAGAAGATCACACAAAATTTCTCCCAAGGACATTTTGCCACTGGGCTTCACCAGTTCGGACCCAGCCAAGCATTCTGGGTGCTTCCCTAGGCACTGCTGCTGTAACCAGCTGCACAGCCCCTGAGCTGCACTAAACTGCTGTGTTTTACGAGAGAGGACAGAGAGAGCACAAGGGACACAGAGGAAGTGATGATCCACTTGCAGTATCCAGAGTATACCTGACAGGGTTTTGAAAGCTTATGTCCCACCTCAACAAGTGTTTTTAACTCTTTAAAAGATGGCACTGGAAGGTGAAGTATCTGGACCATGAACAAACTACTTTTAGATGCAGAGCTCTACAAAGAAACAGCTCAAAGCCCCCCAGTTCTCAATGAGTTTGTCTGAAATCAAGGGGATCTTCTTAATTCAAGCTGTTCTGATGAAGAGGAAAGGTAAAGGCAAAGGGACACCTCCTAATTAATTTGTATTTTCCAACAATTTCTTCTTTTAACCTCACACCTTCCAGAAAATATTCAGCAAGTAATAAAGCTACATCTGTTAAGCTTCAAGCAGAATGTTTTAACATTCCTTTAACAAATCAGTGAGGAAAGAAGTGTCCAAATCAGCCCTTTTCCCAGGCAGTGGCTAGTCCAGCTCCTTAATGAATCGCTGGAGCGAAAGCACAGAAGTGCCATTAGCTTTCAATGGGTACCTCCAGCGCTTGTGACTTGTCATTTTCTATCAAGAAACTCCTGTGTCTAAATTAATACAAAGCCCAGGGAAAACAAACGAAAGCAGAGGTAAGAATAGGCTGCGTGACTGCTTTTGTGATTTCTCTATCAAGTCTGCCAGGAAGAGAGCACGCTGGGAGACGCTGGGCGATATTCTTGGTATGAATGCGCTGATGTTCTCAGCTAAGTGTGCCTTTGGGACATGTGCTATTTGGGGCACAGGCTGCTTTGAAGCGTATCAACAGCATCCCTGCTTGCTCTGCAGGGAGGTGGATGCAGGCATCCAAGGGTGGGCTATCTACAGTGGGAGGAAGAGCTTGCTCGGAACGGAGAGGAGATGAATGCTCAGGTGTCTGGTCTATCACCATTCAGTGTCTTTTTTTGTTTGGGTACAAGTTGTCTTTTGCACCCATAAATATGATGGGGTTAACAAAGCAATGTAATGGAGCACTGCGTAAGGCTGGAAGGGATCCTGAGAGGTCATTTAAGGTACCCCTATGCCCTCAAGACAGAATTAGATGTATCAGGGCAGCTTTAGAGTAACTCCTGCAGTTTCCTGTGACTGCTAACTCAAGTAAGGCCCAACTTATCTGGAAGCACAGAAACAAGCACCTGACACTGAAAGTATTCGTTCTTCACCAAGGTTCTTGTCTTCCACTTCTCTCTTCTGCCCCGAGTAAGGTGTATTCTGGATTGAATATGGAGGTGGACCACAGGAGGTCTGACTGGGGGAAGCACCCAGGGAGAGCAAAAGCAAAGGGAGTATTGCACATCAGCAAACAGAAAAAGGATGTGCAACACCATGGGGAAAAAACTAAATGAAAAACTAGGGACCCACTATTGCTGTAAATCGTCATAGCACCATTAAAATAAAGGTGCATCAGCCAAGGGATCTGTTTGAATTTGCAGTGGAAAATGTTCTGCTATTCCTGAGAAGCGGCTCACTGCTGGGAAGAAATGACACAAGATTTTGGTTAGGAAGCTGACCCAATAATAAAACTTGCTAGTGGACTTTCCTTCCACAGCAGAGATGTCAACCCGATAATCCACCAAGATCTATCGTCCAAGTGTCGGAGTCCAAGCCTTCGGAGTTAATAGAAGGGCAGTTGTTTATGCACAGTTCGCATACCCAGTGCCAGAGGAATGGCGAGCATCACGAGCAAGCTGCTATAAATAGCCTGCACACCCGAGGACATGTCTCATATCTTTATTTCAATAGAGGGCTCGTTTACGTAAGCCTCTCCCAACCCGCAGCGCTTGATACTCTGCCCTCTGAAGTTACGGGGTGCCGCCAGCAAAGCACAGAGAAGGGTCTGAAGCCGTGATTCTCTCCCACCACCCCCCCACCACCCCCGGCTATTTCTTCGCCTTTTCCTGACCGGTCCCCTTCCACCGCAACCGGCTGCAGGCCGGCCGGGGGGCACCGGCACCGCGGGGCCACACCACCCTCCTTTGCCCGACTCTACCCGCCCCGCCACGACGCATACGAGCACAGACCAGACCCCCGGGCCCGGCCGGGGGCACGGAGCCCCGCGGCGGGACCGGCCCCGGGGGCGCACGGAG
>NW_010972625.1:192279-200576 GCF_000737465.1 Haliaeetus leucocephalus
CCCCCCAACCTGGCTCCGCCAGCAGCCCCCCCGGCCCCCCACTCTCCAGCCAGCTCTGCCCTCTGCGCCCCGGGGCACTCGCTCTTTGCTCGGCCCTGCCCTCCGCCCTCGCAGCCTCCCCGCTTATTCGGGGGACCCTTTCCGTCAGCGCTCCCCCTCCGGCTCTCGGCTAAGCACTATTGCCCAGCCTCTGAGCCAACACTCTTCCTCCTCTCCTCCCCGAATCCTCCTCCTCTGGGGTTTATGCCAGGAGCAGGTGTATCTTAAAACCCCATCAGTCATTTCTGAGCCATGTAAAAGAAGGAGTAACTTTGCCTCATTTTGAAGACTAGAAAAACAAGGTAGCTCTACAAACGGAGGCACTCTTGCTTGTATTCAGGCGCGAAGTCTGTCTGTAGTTGTGAGATTCTTGAGGAGGAAGCATCCGTTGGGGATCGGTCTTTCAGCACCATCCCGATCACTCGCAGAAGTCAGGTTCTTCAGGGGATCTTTCAGTCTCTGTGTCACACGGGCTGTGGCACTGGTGCTATTCTGCAGCCTGAATACAAAATGTAAGCTAAACCGTCTTCCTCTACTTTTAATGCCAGATGAAAAAAACCCCCACCAAACAAAGCAAACAAAATGGAAGACAAGAACTGGGAGAACAATCACTCCTCTTCCAAAGGGCTACCGTGCATTAGGTGAATAGCACGTTTTTTCTAAAGTTTCTATATAATAACTGCTCTGACATGGTCTTCCACATCACATGCATAATAAAGGTCACATAAAACTCAGAACAAAGTCTGCATGTTCTGTGTTTTCAAGACCATTTCTCATGTTTTCAAGACAGTTTCTTTTTCACAGCTTGCACTTCAAATGGGAGAGAAATTTCTACACGCAAATAAATGAGGACAAAGATTGCCTCCTGGTATGTGTATAGCTCTTAGGAAGATCAAGTGCTTCTGAAAATGTTGGTTTAGGGAACTGTTCTTTCATGAAAGAAAAGAGCAGAACACTGTTGAGAGAGCAACAAATAACTTTAGCTGTCTTTTGCAGTGACACTGCAGGATGATCATTAAAGCATTTTAATGTGAAATGTTAGGAACTGAGGTCATGATACCCTGTTTGCAATTTTCTGTGATATCCAAGGTGTCCTGGGGGTGCTGCTGCTCTCTGGGGAGCCCTGGCTCTAACGCCCCCCTATTCTATTCCAAGAGCTTTCCTTCAAAAGGAATCGTTAAAATTTCCCAGCAATTTAGTCAGACCAGCCAGGGAAGCTGTGGCTGCTGGGAAAGGGCTGGAAGTATCCATATAAGCCAAGCCTTTAGCAATGGACAGGGAGAGGAGCTCTGTAGCAGTGTCATTTTCTAGCACCTAATGAGGGTGTTGGAGAAGGGCTCTGGGAGGTGTTCTGGAGCCCACTGTGAAGTAGCAGCGGTCAGGAGCCACGAGGGAAGAAGGACTGCAGGAGGGGTCTGGAGTGTCCTTGGGGTACATGCCAGCCGTGTGTTGAATGACCCAGGTTTCTGCACTGCGAATAAACTGGAGTTGGTCCCGCTGTGAGAACAATGTAATGAAAGGTTTTGTGGCTTTCTCCAAAATCATACATGCTTGTATCTTCAGAAAACCTGAAAGCAATAGCTGAGACATTTCCAATAGTGTTTCCATTTGATCACATCTTAGTGAAAGAAACATTTGAGACAAAGCAAGACAAAGGCAGAGTTTAGAAATACCGAGACCAACTTCTTAAATAGTAGGTATTTTCAAATGACAGGTTTTTTATTGAACTACAAGACAGCTTTTGCAGCAAATTCTACTTCACCAGGTGAGAGGTTTAATTATCTGTTTTTCTCTAAGCGCATAGCTTTGAAGGCAGGGACAAAACCTTTCCGAGCCATATTTCTGCATCTGGGAAGTACGAGCTGATAGATACTCTGTTATCTCTCAACTGGCAGTCTGTGACCTCTTAATGACTTGGCAAGTGTCCCATTTGCTTAGTATGTCTAATCACTACCATTAACTCAGTTCTGAGTAATTTCTCACATTAACAGTGTGGGTGACACATGCTGGAGTTGGTGAAAAGGCCTTAAGAGCCAGAACCTCCTCTAAAGCTCAATCCCCCTGCACTGGAGAGGACTGCAGGTGTCTGGCAGACGGACTTGACCCTGCATCCTAAGAAAGGAATGTCAGCAATGTGACTTTCTAAAGATTAAAGTGGGATTATTTAAAAAAAGAAAAGAAAAGAAAGGAACAAAGAAAAAACCCATGATTTTTGTCATGCTTTCCTCTAGAACTGGTTCCTATTGACTAAATGATACTGTGGCGACAAGCCGTCAAGCTAAGCCCTCAAAGAAAACTGGGGCATCTCTGCCAAAAGCTGCCAGGTATTCCTTCCCTGGAAGGCACATGCATAATGGACTTTTTCACAAAGAGCAAGCATTATTTTGGGGCACTGAGCCTTTCAATTTATCAGGTGCTCTTCTTGTCACATAATCAAACCCCAAGAAATGCTAGAAGGCTTTTAGCTAAAAACAAACAAAAATAGAACTCAGTGGGAGAAGGGAACACATGCCAGGATTCAAACACTTGTATTATCTGAAAAGTTTTCTGTCTTTTAGTAGATTTAGTGGATCTTCTGCATGTTAAATAACTTGTGATAATTTGTTGTTGTAATAAATCTTATGCTGTGAAATAAAAATGTGTATCTTAAAACTAATGTTGACCACTTTGTCAGTTGTTCCCAGGGGTGCCTCATATCACAGTTATTTAAAACAAAATTACAAAAAAGATGACTGCTCACTTTCAGTGAAACGGACCCAAAACTACATGATGCAATTGCAAATAAATGTTTTTACTTGGGAAGTAAGCCTGAGTGGCCGTAGGCATATGTGTCAAGGAAATGCTTAGCATCTGCATGCGTACATTTGTATCTGTGGGTATGGAAGCACTCCACCCTATGTCAGAATTGCTCAAAGCGTAAACAATTGCTTATCTCAATGGGCCAAAAATGCGTTTACTTTTGTGATGTTTTGCATTTTGCCCACAAGGGGGAGAGTTTAGGCCTTGTGATTGGTGAGAATTACAGGAGCATAATTCTCAGCTCTTAATGAGGAACACTGGTAGCAGTACAGCTTCGTTAGCTTGCTCCAAAATTGGTGCACCACCACCAACGAGCTTATGTTTTATTGTTAGATGCTGAACATGGCCTTTTAACCATATGTTCCTACTTGAAAATCATCTTCTTGAGAAGATGGAAGAGAACAAAACTGTTCTTCAGGCTTTTTGAGAAAAGAAAACTCCAGATTATGCCAATATTTCTCTACTTTACTCATTCCCAGAATGTGAGCTACATTGATGATAATACTTCAGTTTTTATGCAGAAGTCTTATTGGATGCAATAAAGTGGCTGAGGTGCACGTATCATTAAGTTCTGCTCAGTGAAAACAACTGTTCACTGACAGGTCAACCACTTCTTGTTAACGGTTAATGACAAATTCCTTTATTTGCTTCTTACGTATTTAGCAGATGCAGCCTGTATACTGTAAGACTGCAAGGTATTTAGAAAAGTGTTGTTGTGTTGTTGGTTTTTTTTTTCTCTCTCTCTCTGTATGTATATTAAAATTGAGATCTCAGCCTGGTACATGCAAAACTACTCCTAACAATACCCCTTAGCTATACCTCTGGACTCTGCAGAACATCCTTAAAGTCATCCCATAAAAGTGCACATCTAGATCTAGAGATCTGCAGAATGATTTAACATTTGTATTAAAGCACAATACAATTGATCATCCTGTGTGCTGTTATCTAGGACAAGAAGGTGACAACAGTTACTTCTTATCTTAGACTGTCTTTTGTGTATGAGAGATGTGGCTTGTGAAATGCATGGCATACTTGATAAAAGATAATTGCAATGGCAGGGGCTTGGACTCAACACACAGATGTGCAGGATGACAGGGCAGTTGGTAGCTTCGGTGCAGTCTGTAACCAGCCTAGCTACGTCCCAGTAAACTGAGATACACAGATACACCATGCCGCTGTGCTTCTGATTGCCGTGTAGGAGTAGTTTTAGTTCATGTTGCTTCTCGGGGGGTCTCTCAAAGTAAGCCTTCACTGAAAGGGCTACATTCCTAATTTTACCAAGAAACAAGCAAGGCAAGTATGCTACTGCGTGGCAAACAAGTTATTCAAAATGGAATGAAAGGAAAAATCCTCTTAGAAATCACACTAGAATGATCCATTAAGGATAAAGGCCTCTGCAGCACTACGAGGAGGTATTTCCAGTGCATGTAATTGGAATAAGTAGTACTTGAAATTACATCTTTGAGGGTAGAGGCCACCCTCCCCCCTGCCTTCAGAAATGTATTTTCTGGTGCTTGATGAAGCATTGCTAGCTGTACAACTAATCAGATGCTAGCAATGGAAAAGGTACCAGGAACCTTCTCACTAATGGATCTGCTGTCTTATTGTGGTCTGTAGAAAAAGACTTTTAAGAACATGTATTCCTCACCAAAGCAGCTAGACGGATTCCAGCTTGCTTCTTTTCTATTCAAGCATCAGATCCTGGAGTATTTTGAGTTATTTCTAGCTCTTTCAAAATTATGTTTCAGATAAATCACTAGCCTTTAGCACAGACAGTATGGCATTTGCCTTTTGACCTAACTAGAAATATATGGTTTGCTTGCTTTGCTTTCAAAGTGGACAGATGATGCCATTTTAGTATGAATCTTGAATCCGGTCATTTGGAGATTATTCTAACTCGCTGTGGGAAGCTGTGGACACTTGCAGGTCTTGAAGAAGAAAAGCAGTATCAATGATATGCAAAGTAAGTCAGAAGGAATTGAAGAGTAATCAAGGAGATGGCACAAGGATCATATGGGTACTGAAATAACAGTGAATGTGTTATCTCAGTACCTCACACGTGTAGGAGGACTGAGGCTACTCATAAAGAAGCATAGTAAGAACATTATGAAAGCTCGGGTGTTTAATTACTTAAAGCCAGAAAGGCTCTAAAGGATGCAAAAAAAAGGTCAGTGCTGACATCTCAGGAGGATTTTGTTTCTCACAGCGAACCGCAATCTAGACTGACAAAGATCTGCTTTGTATTCAGCTCAAGTATTTAATTCAGGAACACGGAAAGCTTCGGGGGTGTCCCTGCTTTCAGCAATCCCTGTTACTTGGCCTTAGGTGCCCAGAGCTTGCGTTGCCTGGCAGAGGCCTGCAAGTCCAGTGGAGGTGTGGAGGGAGCAGTGCACCACATGACACCCCGGGGCAGCATCTCGGCTTTGGTACTGTGCTTTGATGTTCTTATCGTGTGCACTGACCTGACCTGGGACACAGCCTGCAGTGTACTCTGGAGAATTACGAAGGTACAGGAGAGATAAGGGACTCCACTCTTTCCCTACTCTCGTAATCAATATACCGACATTTCCAGTACAGATGAACCTGTCTGGCTCTCTCCAGAAGGCAGTGCTCTGGGGAAATTTGGAGCTGTGAGTGATGATGCTGAGCAGGGGTTAGAAGAGCTGTGGGAGCAGCACATGCAGAGCAGCAGGATGGCACGCTCACTTGCTCTGAGCATGGCTTGGGCTAACTGTGCCAAGGACTACGTCATTGCAAGACTTGTGAGTAACCACATCTTGCAATCCATGTTGAAAGTTAGATAGATCAAAGCTTTATCTAGATCTCATTCCTCTAGGCATTAACACTACCTCTTAAAGTTTGTTGATGTCATATCTTTATGAGTTTTTATCTCATCTAGAACGGATGTGGGTAGCCACAAAGACTTTCAAAGTGGAAGCTCTTCATGGAAGTGGGGGATTTTCAGTGGTTTTCAGACTCCTGAAACAGATTCTGTCTGTGGTGTGGCAGCAAGAAAATATGTTTGTCTTGTGCCGTCTCATTACAACATCTGAGTATTTCCACCTCTTCCTGTACTCACCTTAACTGCCTTAATAAATAAGAAAATGCTATCATCTCTGTTTTATAGAAGAAACTAAGAGATGGCACATCTATTATTTACTACTCAGCATGACAAGAAGGTTGGTTTTGCGAGCCTTCTGCCACTAGACTAGTGACTCTGGTTTTGCTTGTGAACTGAAGAAGAAGAGGCAGCGGAGAAAGAACTCCTGAAAGGCTGTGAAATACAGTATAAACAAAATGAGTTAGACTTTAGCATTCCAGACAACTGTTCTGATTGTGCAGCTACTTGAGGTGAAAAACGACCCCCACAGGTAAATCTGCATGTAGCTGTACCATAGATGTGTAATCAATTCCTAAGCTTTTGCCTGAGTAAGCAGCAATTTGCTCAAGACAGTTTGCAAATCAGGGATTTTTGGTTAGCTGTTAGAAAAAGTCTCAAACATTGCTTCTAGCTTATTGTATTGGACACTTTAATGCATTTGAAGATGCGTGTGCCTGAGTAGACTGAGAGTGCTTGGTTTGCTTCTAAGTAGGAACACCTGCAAACAGTGAGTATTTTGTTAAAGACAAAAAGGCCCCTCATACGTGAGAACTCCAGCATGACTAAATGGTGTTTTGAGCCCTCTGACAATGTCAGACCTATTTCTTACAAAGCGAGCTGAACCCCTTTCTGTCTAACGTCGCAGAGATCAGCTAGGCTCTAAATAGCAAGCGGCTGTGTGATGTGGCTTAGAGGGAGGATAGCAAAACTGCATCTCTGAGCTGGCCCTGTGCCAAGCCACCGCCTTTGTAAACTGAGAGCAACTATTTCTAACATTTAGTAACAGTTACCGGAGCCTGGCTGCTGCTCTGCTTCGCTCCTGCCAGCTGCAGAGCCACTGTACCTCCTGCTCCACGTCTGCAGGCAAAATCATCATACACACTTGGCCCAACATCAATCTGTGAGTTTATTCAACCTCCACCCTCCCTGGCTGGAAACTCGACCGAGGGCAGCAGTCAGCAGTGTTTATGCAGGTTTGTCTGATTTTCCTGCTGTGAATCCAGGGAACAATTAGCTTTTTCAGGGCAAGAGCAGAGGCTCTGGCCCAGGCAGACTGAACGGTAGATATTAATCTGTAAGCTTTAATCCCGCAGCCCACAAAAGTATCCACAGCTAAGGTTAAATGAAGCAGAGAGCCACAATATTTGCAGGTGGACAATGGGAGCCCTTCCCCCACCACACACGCATTTTGCACATAGGCCTCTTTTGCTGGAAAGCCAATCTATTTGCAATGACACAGTGATCCCAAAGTCCATACAATACTGCACCAAAGGATTAAACCCTTCACTCTTCAGTGCCTTCTTACTGATCCTGGCTAATTTGGTTCTATTGAATTTCAGCCAGATATCACCCACAGAATATTACAGGGCTGTTCCTCTTTTGACTAATAATGGCTCAGCTGTCTCTCACTGACATATTGCTGACTGAAGGCTAGTCTCTTCCATACTGCTTATAGAAGGAATTTCCCTTAGATCCCCCAATTAGTCATGATGCATGCATGCAAAAAAATTATCCATTTAAGGACCTTCAGGAGGATCAAAGCATAAAAGCAGATTCTGCTTATCAAACACACAGCAATTTCATTAAAATGTGGGTCTACGAGCCTTTCTTTAGCATTTCTTAATTATGGCTCCAGAGTAATTTTTGACAGATAAATATGCAGCACCTAAGAGGTACAGATTACATGGTAATAGAGGCAATTATTCATCCATACAATATCCCAGCAATTGTGTAGCATTTTATTAATATAATGGGGCCTCGGACATTGCAACCAGCTTCTGATTTATGTTTCACCACTCCCCTTTCATATTCTGAGTCAAGAGCATTACTGTCTTTGAGGCTTTTGTGAATGTTTGCTAACCCATTTTAGGGTGACAACCTTACTCCTATTCCCCTTTGTTCTGCTATGGGAGATTCCTCACCGATTTTTTTTTTTTCATGCCACTAACGAGGAACTGCAGTTATTGATAGGCACTGCTCGTTATTAGCTCTCAACACAGAGGTGATGCTCTGATGCATCTGGCGTAGGTGACTTTTTAGCCTGAGGAGCAATCGATAATCTGTGTTGCCATAGATACGACAGTAAACCCGAACGGTGCCAAAGGGCTCACTGGAGTGACAATAGCCTATTTGCCATGCCGCCGAGAGGCGAGGCCGCTCCGCGACCGGGAAGGGATGCCGTTTCACCGGCGCCGTGGCTGCCGAGCAGTTGTTCCCCGTGTCACATAAAGCGTCGCCTCTGTTTTGCGGGGCGGCCCCTGCCCTGAACCCTCCCCGCAGCTGCGTTCTCCCGAAACACACCGACCCGCGCCTGCTCCCGGCCCGGCTGCGAAAGGCACGCCGCTCCCCGGCTCCCCCC